>NC_069500.1:136400405-136700405 GCF_027579735.1 Bombina bombina
TCTATTATCCAGCGGATGGGATACTGCTTGTTGGAGCCCTCAGACATTACCCGACCTCTTAGCGGAGCCATTCTTACCCTTGACCCAGGAACTTGTCATCAAGCGCTTACGAGTAGCGCACGTCCTGACGTCACAGAAGGATTACGGTGAGCCACGCGGACCCAGACATTACCTACAGATGCGACTGGAGGGGTTTTCACCAAGCCACGACTATCTGTGGAAGTTGTCATTGTAGTCCTGCTTACGGAACGATCCGGCACACCATTTCTACTGGCGAAAGAGCACTCTGACAGATTCTTATACACCCGCTGGCATTGAGGATACTAGCTAAGTATTTTTCCTTCAATTAACCCTACAGTGTTTTGAAGACATACTTTTTCCTGTTATTATTTCTGTGACTTTCACGGGATACAAGTTACCATAACCATTACTTTTCCGGAACATACTGGACACTACTCCTTGATTATAAAAGCTTTGGCTTTACCGGACATTAGTTAACTAATTTGTTTTACAGGATTATACATTTTGGGCGAGACTTTCTTACCCAAATACACTTCTTTTTCACTGCAACAGGTTAATGGACTTTTTGGAACATTCTACAGTGCCATTATCTAAAAAACTATACTTTAGATTTGGCTAAACTATTTTCGAAACACCATTGTTTATGCGTAAGGATAACTACACTTGCTAGCTATTGTACTGCTATCTTTGCATTCCTTGTATAATTTTATATATATATATGTATAAACATATATATTTACTGGGAACACACAGTTCCCATAGACTGCAATGCAAAAAGGCACTTTTTAGAGCTATTTTTGTTTCTACCACCCTACTCCCATTAACTTGATCCCCAAAAATAAAAATGCTACTATAGATATTTTTTAATAAAATACACTACAATGTATTTTGGGGGCATTTGGGACACATTTATAAAATTAACCAGAGATCTGATCTCTTGTTAATTTTAAAAGCACTAATTGCTACCGCGAGTTTGCAGTAGCAATAACCAGCCGCTTGTAATGGCTGGTTAATTATCACGCACGCGCAAACGGGAAAATATGCCCATTGGCGGGCACTTGATAATTTAGCAATCCACTTGTAATCTAGCCATAAATGTTATTTTATGTCATGTTATTTTCCAATTCAGTTTTAGTAAGTTTACTGTGAAATCTCACAATATTTCAGTGAAAACTCATGAGATCATAGCAAAGCAATGCATTACCACGGCACTGTTTTTATTTTATTTTTCCAGTTTGCAGCTGGACAGCAGCTGATGTATAACTGTTCATAGAGCACTTACTCTGGTGAGCTGAAGACATTTTGAGGTAAAATATCTCCCCTTTTTACAAAGAGTTTTTCAGCTAATATTTTCTTGTCAGTTTTTACAGTTATGCTGCTTCACTTTCAAGTGATTTAGAATATAAGTATTGTGTCCCTTTGTCCCTTTAAGTAATGGGTCTTCTATTGCTCTTTTATGGAGAGATCTGGGTGGTTTGTGGTTCTATCTTAGTCTTTTAGATTGATCGCAGGCAATCTGGTGAATGAAGAGATAGTGGAAGGTTTGTGGTTCTGTCTTAGTCTTTTAGATTGATCGCAGGCAATCTGGTGAATGAAGAGATAGTGGAAAGAAAGGGTACCTTTCACCCTTCTCTTAAGTCCAACTAGCTTAACTGTGATGAACAATATATGACCACATAGGGACGCCCAGTAATGGCTGGTGGAAATGGTTAATTGATTGGATTGTTTTTTTAAGCAATACAGTTAATAAGTAATAGAATACAGATAGCAAATTTCCCAAAATGTCTCTCAGGCTTTCTGAGACAAAGAGGTGAGGTTGTAGGTATTGGCAAACCAGTGTGTTTTGGGTGGAGCCATAAAAGGTGATGTGGTCTACATATATAACTTGGGTAGGCTATATATGTCATAGGCAGGGTTGGACAGTATTGGGGCATGTGTTTGGACAGTTCAAGAAAACCTGGACATTTTCCCTGACAAGAAAAGGTGTCAGAAAGTTGACAGACTTCCCAACCTGTAACAATGCCGCAATGAAGGTTGAAGATTATGAGATAGTTTTGTATTTGAAACTATCAAGCCTCCTCCAGTCCTCCAGATTTTTCCTAATTTGTTAATTTATTTTATTTTAAACTAAGATTCTTTTATTTTTTACTACAATCACCCCCAGCTGAAGTATTTTAAGTGACCAAAAATATTTCCAGCCTTTGTGAGAGCTACAGAAAAAATAGAAATAGGCACTGACATTTTTTTTATGATTTAACAATAATATGAAGCCTGTTCAACTTAGTCACAAATTACTTCTCTGTTAAGACAGCTGAGTTTATTACTACAGGACACTTGCAATTTTCCAATAGTCCTCAATGCAACCCGAATAGTTCTACTTCGGAATAAAATGTCCAATGTAAATTTTCTGTGTTCATCTTGACTTTGAGAACTCTTTAACCTTTTGAATACAAAGGCATGATTGCTAGACACATTCCTATACCACAGTTTATTGAATTGTAAAACTAAATATATTTGGTTTCTAAAGGATTGTGTATAATGACTACTAAACCAGATTGCTGTAAGAAATGTTGTGGAAAAAAAAATTAGTGTAATATCTGATTAATTTTATAATGGTCAAGCTGGAAAATAATTTTGTAAGTCTCATTAGGATCTCTTTTTTATTTCTTGATTATTTTCTTTCTAAATAAAAGCACACTTGACTACATTCTGCTTTAAAAGAACATTCTAGTCAAAATTGGAATCCACATGGATGCATTTCAGTTTTAAATAGAAGCATTTTTGTAATATAAATGTATTAGAAAAAAAGCTTCTAATAAAAGCTATAGCTGTTTGAAAAGTGTATTTAAGTATTCACCGTGTATCAGCACTTGCTCAGAGACCCTGAAGCGATTGTACCATCTGCTAATGACTCCATTTGTTAATTGACATGATTTAAGTCCCACTGATTGCCTGAGCAGCTGCATTATTTAAAATATAGGTGCAGTGACAATATCTAGCTATGCTTCACATGCACGTGCAGAGAAAAATGTTAACACTAAAACAGTGATAGCTTTTACTAGCAGCATTTTTGCAATTACATGTGTATTTCAAATATGTTTCTATTCAAAGATGTAATTAGTCCATGTGCATTTAAATTCTGACCGAAATTGCCTTTTAGGGATAGATTACAAGTGGAGCGCTAATTACCACTTTCGCTAGAGTGGTAACTGCACTAGAATTAAAACTTTTGCGCTCTTCAGGTTGTGCTGGCATTAAGAGTTGAAAGTAAAAAGTTATTGCTTCAGCGCTTACCCGACGAGCACAAAAAGTCTATTTTGGATTAAAGAGACACTGAACGAAATTTTTCCTATAGTGATTCAGATAGAGCATGCAATTTTAAGCAACTTTCTAATTTACTCCTATTATCAAATTATTTTCATTCTCTTGGTATCTTTATTTGAAATGCAAGAATATAAGTTTAGATGCCGGCCCATTTTTGGTGAACACACTGTGTTGTTCTTGCTGATTGGTGGGTAAATTCACCTGGCGGTTTAGGGGTTAATAGTGTAGTCAGGGCTATGCAATTTTTTATCATTATTATATTTTATTTATGAAGCGCTGTCCATGGATACAATTCATTTAAATAAAACAATATATTGCAATGTAGGGGTGTGGCAGTTTAGGGGTCAATAGTGTAAAGAGGTAGTTTGCGAATTGCGATGTGTGAGTTTGGTGGTTTAGGGGTTAATAGTGTAAAGAGGTAGTTTTTGATGTGGGGGGTGGCAGTTTAGAGGTTCATTGTGTAGTTTAGTGCAACTGTTTCTTCCGGAAAACTCTTTTCACGACCTTTCAGGTTGCGTAAATAGGTTGAACGGTAAATGTGACTGCGTTTGCGTGATTGCATTTACTTCCAAATTGAAATACGAGTGCATATTACCACTCAACGCTACCTATTGAAAATATGGTGACAATAGATTGCTGCAATTTAGCGCAAAAGAATTTGCTGTAATTTTAACAGCATGCCAATTGTAATATGGATTTCAGTGCAAAGAACACTGCAATTTCGCAATCGTGTTTATGTTCCTCACACTAAGGATAGTGCTCCACTTGTAATGGCCCTTAATGTATTGATTTAGCAGGTTTAACCATTTATCATGCAATTAGCTTCATCATGAATAATTTGTAAAGATAACAAGTGAGAGCCAAAATTATATTTCCATGGTGACATTTATTCTTGTTAATAACAAACATCTAAATGCATTTACAACATAAATATGTAACTAATATGATAGTAACCATAGCAATGAATTATAAAGGAATTATACAAATCCAACATGTAACAATCTATTTAGATGATAAATGCACCGTCATTGTGGGGATATTTTATCAGGGATCACTACAAGAAAACTCCTGTGTGTGAATAAAATGTTGATCGTTTTCCCATGTTTACCGTGTTCAACTGCCATAGATGAATGATAATCCCATACATCAAAGTTCAGGAAGAGCAATATTTTTTTTTGTATTATCTTAAAAAGCCTGCAAACACCATTCTCTTTACTATAATTTTTAAATATAACAAGTTTGTGGTTAAGAGCCACTAAGCTTTTTAACTTGAAGAAACACTTGTTTTATCAGCTAGAATCTCCATCTGCTATCTGTATGTGTAAAAAAAAATTATATGACTATTTCTAAAGAACGCCGGAAAGAAAAGCATACCAATATCCTGAAGTCATAGATTTACAAATGAGCACTGTCACTATAAATATTTCTGAGAAATCAGGAATATAATTTTTAGAAAGGAATTTTGAAGAATTATACCCTTTAAAATATCTCAGCCATAAATGGAAAATATTTAAGATATATAATTTATTTATAGTTTATCCTTAAATTTACAAATATGAAAGTTCTCAGTTTTTTGTATGTTTTGTTGTTTTTTTTAACTGAATTTCTGGGTAATTCTTAAAGGGTCTCTAAACCCAATTTTTTTTTCTTTCTTGATTCAGATAGAGCATGCAATTTTAAGCAACTTTCTTATTCACTCCTATTATCAAAATTTTCTTTGTTCTCTTGCTATCTTTATTTGAAAAAGAAGGCATCTAAGATAAAGAGCCAGCCAATTTTTGGTTCATTACCTGGACAGCACTTGTTTATTGTTGGTGAATTTATCCACCAATCAGCAAGAACAGCCCAAGTTGTTCACCAAAAATGGGCCGGCATCTAAACTTACATTCTTGCTTTTCAAATAAAGATACCAAGAGAATGGAGAAAATTTGATAATAGGAGAAAATTCGAAAGTTGCTTAAAATTGCATGCTCTATCTGAATCACAAAAGAAAAAAATTGGGTTCAGTGTACCTTTAAAAAAAGAGAAAAGAAACAATGTAAGAATAATTTCAATTCTGAATGATGCTGTTTTATATGTAATTGTTATTTAGTAAAAAGCAGTCTATTTACATAGCTGCTTAATTTCTATTTTCTGCTATGACAAAAGCATAAAATATTGTAATAATGTAACAAAAGTGATACAATTGTGTTACATTTAATGTTGAATGTAAAAGAAGAAAAACTATTTCAAACCTTTAAGACACAGAGGTTCCTTCTTCATGCATGGTTACATCTGAAACCATCATAGCAAAGTATACTTACATATAATATGGCAAACAGATTAGCATTCTGTGATGTAAAGAAAGTGCATAGATGTCAAAAGGTTAGTGTCACGCCGAATTAAAAGATAGATGAGATCAATACCAAAGCTTTGCACATGCATTAATAAAGTTCTTATTGTGCTGTGAGATGAACACCTCACAAATGTATCAGCCAGGAGTGTGTGTATATATATATATATATATATATATATATATATATATATATATATATATATATATAATTAGAAAAGAACAAAAGAAAAGGGGAAACCTTAAACCAGCACATACTCATAAAAAATCCAATACAAAAACCAGACAAATGACTCAATAAAGACAGCAGCATGATTTCAAACACATCACAAGGTTTATTACCCACTTAACTTCAGTGGGAAAATTCAACAGGTGAACAGGGAGGCACCAAAACCTTTCTATATTTATAATATGTAAGGCATCTTAAAACCTGGATCCGGTGTAAATCCTAATGGATTCTCAAATAAAAGTAGGCACTCAGAGAAAGGATCCAACACCTTTAATTGCATACCCAAATGCTATAACTCCATAACGTTTCTGCCCCTCACAGAGGCCTTGTTCACATGGAAGCAAAAAACATATGTACAACATACCACCAGTGAGTCCTAATAATTACCCCTAACTATTACCTGATTTGTTACATGTGACTGTGAACGTAATGCTTCATAACAAACAGCTGTGTCTCATTAAGGCGTATATACATCATTGTGTGTCGGTTGGCATAGAAACGCGTCTAAGCATAGCAAGCCGCAAATTTGCACTCTCAATCTGAGTATTAGTCATGGAGTATTAGTCTACATGTATAAAAAAATATCTTACAGTGGACAGATGAATATCAAACCAGATTTTAAACAAAAATACACATTTCTAAAGGGTTCACATACTTTTTCTTTTTGCCACTGTATATAGATAGATAGATAGATAGAGATAGAGAGAGAGAGAGAGAGAGAGAGAGAGAGAAGAGAGATAGATAGAAGAATTCTACTTTTTTAAATAAATGTTTATATATTTTTTTTTTCTTTAAGGTTTTCTGAAGATTGCAGAACCCTTTAATGTGGATGTAAAAAACGGACTATCATTCAATGGCCCAGTAGAAAACATGTTTGGATACACAGTTCAACAATTTGAAAATGAAGATGGGAAATGGTACGTTATCTAACTAGTATTACTTTTACTTGGTAAAACATTACTGTATATTGTGAACTAAGTCTGAAATCACTAAAATTATATATTTGCATTATATGAAAGTCCCCAAAAGCTTTGTTGTAGGATTGCCTCACATCTCTTGTCATTTTTTTTAAAAGTCCTGTTAATGTCAAGTTTGCCAAACTGCTCAATGTTAACCCCTTGGATGATAAATCTGGCACTGCTTAATGCCCCTTTAGTGAATAGAAACATAATGGGGCTGATGTTGTTCATTGGTGACTTTGATTATTTTTTGAAGTTGTAGTGATTGACTTCTTTTTTAGACATAGAGGTAGGGATCAGGAACTTAAACTGCTAGGACAGATTTTAAATAAGTATTTGTTTATAATTAGATCCTGCAATCCGGATTCCGCCCCAAACACTGAACTAAGACTGCCCTTACCAAGGTTACTAACGATCTTCTCTCTGCTAAAAATATTGGCCACTACTTCATACTCATCTTACGTGACCTCTCAGCTGCCTTTGACACAGTTGATCACCCCCTCCTCCTACAGACCCTTAGCTATTTTGGCCTCTGTGACACTGCTCTTTCCTGGATTCACTCTTATCTTTCTCACAGGTCTTTTTCTGTGTCATTTGCTGGCGACTCCTCCTCTCCAATGTCTCTGTCTGTTGGAGTACCACAAGGATCTGTTCTGGGTCCTCAACTCTTCTCCATTTATACTTCTTCACTGGGTAAACTTATCAATAGTTATGGCTTCAAATATCACCTCTATGCTGATGACACCCAGATCTACCTCTCCACCCCTGCTCTCTCTCCCTCTGTCCTTTCTCATGTCAGTGACTGCTTATCTGGTATTTCTTCCTGGATGGCCTCTCACCACCTAAAGATTAACATGTCCAAGACTGAGCTCCTTCTTATCCCCCCTCAAGTTCTACCCTGACTTGTGACTTCTCTATCACTGTTGATGGCATCACCATCTCCCCATCGCCCCAAGTCCTCTGCTCAGAGTTACACTTGACTCAAATCTATCCTTCGCCCCCCCATATCCAATCGCTTTCTACATCCTCCTGCAACCATCTACGCAACATTTCCAAGATTCAACCTTTTCTGTGCACTAACACCACAAAGCAAATAATCCACTCCCTTTTTATTTCCCGACTTGACTACTGCAATAACCTACTTACTGGCCTTCCTCTTTCCCACCTCTCCCCCCTTCAATCCATCCTAAATGCCTCTGCCAGGCTGATCACCTTTCCCATCGCTCTGTATCTGCTGCACCTCTCTGCGAGTCCCTTCATTGGCTCCCCATTCACAGCAGAATTAAATTCAAAATTCTCACCCTTGCATACAAAGTGCTCACCAACACCGCTCCCCTCTACCTATCCTCTCTAATCAACAAGTATACTCCAGCCTGCCCACTAAGATCCAACAATGACCTGCTCCTTGCATCTGTGACTATCACCTCCTCTCATGCTAGACTGCAAGACTTCTGTTGTGCAGCACCTACCCTCTGGAACACTCTCCCTCATGCTGTCAGGCTTTGCCCAAATCTTTCTTCCTTTAAATTCTCTCTGAAGACTTTTCTGTTCAGAGAAGCCTACCACCCAACTCAATAATATTTCTCTTACCTAACAACATTTCCCTCATCTAACTCTGCATTAACATCTTTCTCAATCTTGCAGTCCTCGCCTCCTGTTTCTCAACCTCCTACCCTTCTGGATTGTAAGTTTCCTTGGGAATAGGGCCCTCGATTCCTCCTGTATGTGTTTGTAAATTCTGTCCTGTCTCTTAGTCTTAGAAGTTTTATATTATTGTTTTATTTAAATGAATTGTATCCATGGACAGCGCTGCGGAATATGATGGAGCTTCATAAATAAAGTATAATAATAATAATAATAATACACTGGCTCCCCATACACTCCAGAATACAATTTAAAGTATTAACCTTAACTTACAAAGCAACAGTCGAACTCCCAACTATATTTCCTCTCTCATCGTGAAATATTCCCTATCCCATACTCTTCGTTCAACCTCTGACTTATGTCTCTCCACTCCTGTTATTTGTATGTCCCACTCCTGTCTCCAAGACTTCTCACAAGCTGCTCCTATCCTATGGAACTCTCTACCCCGCTCCATATGACTGTCTCCAACCATGTATAGCTTAAGACGCTCCTTGAAAACCCACCTATTCAGAGAGGATTACCATCTCTCATCCTAACCAAACTAATACATGAACTGCCTGACTCACTGCTGCAACTACAATCAATGTGACAAGGTACCCCAACCTTATATCTCCTCACCCTAAACCTGTAGACCGTGAGCTCTCCAGAGCAGGGACATCTTCCTCCTTTACTAGATTTGTTTAGTTTTGTTATGTTTTGTATTTTATCACAAATCCTTGTTAATCTATACCCCTATCATTGTACCCAATGCTATGGAATTTGTCGGCACTATACAAATAAATTATAATAATAATAATACACTTAGAAGAAGTTTGACCATGATAACATCTTTATTTCTATATTAAATCGTTATATTCAACTTTAATGTGAATTTTAAAAATACTGGCCATGTCAGTAAAATACAGGCAGGGTGGCAACCCTATTCTTCTCCTATCTACACACAGAAATGCATACACACACACACACTCATACACACTCATACACACACAAACCCACACTCATAGACAAACACACACACTCATACATACACACACTCATACACAAACACGCAGAAACACACTCATACATTGTGATATTCACAATCACTTTAAATGGTGAATACAAATCTATGACAAAAATAAAGGTTTTGTTGCTCTTTTCTTATAATAAGCAAGAAGAAATCACTTGTTCAACTTGTTATATAAGGTGAGGCATTAGTTTAGTAATTGATTTAATATACATGAAATTATATCTTGCAATAACACATAAGAAAATGTGGATAGGCACTGATATAACAATGATATAACAAGGAGAACCACAGAGAAAATGAGAGTAATAAATGGGTTAAATCACTCAAATGGCAGTTCAATAATATCCAGGGTAAAGTTGTTGCTTTTATGTATAAGCAAGGTTTTCACGCACTCACACAAGCAATCAATAAAATATATACAGTCCAAACACACTCTCATATATCCCAAATACGTATCAAAAGTACTTTTCCAGATGACAGGTTAATATGCAAAAAGGCAATCGTATATAGGATTGATGCAAAAATAACAGGGTAAGTATGTGTGCGTGGAGAGCTGTACTTAGCTTGTAACCAGGGAGGTTGAGGCAGCGTGGGTATGAGAGAGCTAAGAGGAGCTGACAGGCAGGCAGATTGAGCTCCGGTGACCGCTCAGTGTGAGCGCGACTTCGGCGTCTGTAGTAAGAAGTTCCGGTAAGCGTAGTAATCTGGGAGGCTGGTTCCGGTAGGGAGTAAAGGCAGCAACAGAATATGCAGCGCATATAGTAAGAAATGAGCTAAAGGACCTGAAAGACTTAGTAAAGTCTAAGAGCAAAGTTATTTCACAGGAGACAAAGTGAACTGTGAAGAAACAACTTCAATTTTCAGGCCCAGAATGAGGCTAGAGTGTTTCCTTAAATAGGAAGGAAGTACTTGTGATGTGCAAATTTAAAGGTATATCACATGTCCCCCCCCCCTCAGGGAATCACCCCTGGGGATTCCAGATGCGGTTTGAGGGGGTATTTCCTATGGAAAGCCCTGACCAACTGGGGTGAATGAACAGATGAATAAATGAGCCAGGAGTTATCTTCTGGGCCGTAACCTTTCCATTTAATGAGATATTCCAATTTATGTCTATGTATCCTAGAGTCAAGTATGGATTCTACCTCAAATTCCTCCTGGTTATCCACCATTACAGGAGGTGGGGGTGAGTCAGAAGTGCAAACTTTGACAGGATATGGTTTCAACAAAGAGATATGAAAAGATGGATGAATTTTATAATCTGTAGGCAATTTAAGTTTTACCACATTGGAATTGATCACTTGTTCGATTGGGAAAGGACCCAAAAACTGATTAGCAAGTTTTTTGCTTGGAACATGAAGTTTGAGATTCCTAGTTGAAAGGAGTACTAAGTCCCCAATCTTGTAATCAGGGCCTTGTTCATGAGTTAGATCATAATATCTTTTTTGATAGTTTTTTGCTTCCTTCAGATGTAACTTCAGGACATTTAGTCTTTCTTGGAGATTGGATGTAAATTCTGTAGCTACAGGGGAATTTACTTCTTTACTAGAAAGAGATATAGTGTTAGGGTGAAAACCATATGTCGCATGAAAGGGGGAGGTTTTGATAGAGGCGCTTAATGAATTGTTATATGTGAATTCAGCCATGGGGAGATAAACTGACCAGTCATCTTGAAGATGTGATATATAACAACGTAAGAATTGCTCTATGGTCTGATTCAGTCTCTCTGTTAGTCCATTTGTCTGTGGATGGAAAGCAGTCGTATAACGATGGTCAATCTTTAACAGTTTACATAGAGATCTCCAGAAAGAGGATGTAAACTGGGTTCCCCTGTCTGTAACTATGTTGGTCGGTAGTCCATGTAATCTAACTACTTGGTCAAGAAAAACTCTAGCAGTTGTTATAGCTGTGGGTAATCCCTTGAGAGGGATGAAATGTGCTAGTCTGGTTAAATTATCCACTATTACCATGATCGTGTTATTTTGTTGTGAAAGAGGTAATTCAACAATGAAATCCATTGCTATGGTACTCCATGGTTTATCCGGAATAGGCAGAGGTGTGAGTAAACCAATTGGTCTTTTGTGAACTAATTTGTTTCGAGCACAATTCTCACACCCGGATACATATTCATAGATGTATTTATTCATGCCTGGCCACCAGAAATTACCTCTGGTGAGGTCAATGGTTTTTTGGATTCCCGGATGTCCAGAAATGATATCATCATGGGTATGTGAGAGGACTGATGATCTGATACTCTCGGGTACATATAATTGATTGTTATGATAGTATAGGCCAGTTTGAGGGTCTTTGGAACAATACTGGTGAGGTATTGTATCTTCTTTTAAGGCATTATGTACTTCTTGTTCTATAGGTGTGAGGACACCAATGAACTTTTCAGGTGAGATAGTATAATTAGGTGGATCATGGGGTGAAGTTTCTGATATTCTAGATAAAGCATCAGCTTTCGTATTTTGAGTTCCTGGTTTGTAGGTGATGATGAAGTTAAAGCGGTCTAAGAATAAAGACCATCTTGCTTGTCTGGCTGTCAAAATTTTGTTCTTCTTCAAGTATTCAAGGTTCTTATGGTCAGTAAATATTATGAAGGGAAGTTTTGATCCTTCTAAGAGGTGTCTCCATTGTTCTAGAGCACTCTTTATAGCCAGAAGTTCCTTATCACCCACACTATAGTTAACTTCAGCACTAGTTAATGTTCTGGAGAAAAAAGCGATTGGGTGAATTTCACCATCATCACCTTGCTTTTGAGAAAGTACTGCTCCTATGCCAGTGTTTGAGGCATCCACTTCGAGTTGGAATTGAGCTTTAAAATTGGGGAGCGAAAGTATTGGAGCAGTAGTGAATAGTTCTTTAAGAGTATCAAAGGTTTCTTGTGCTTTGTCAGACCACTTGAATTTTTGATTAACACTGGTTAATTGGGTTAGTGGTCTGACTATTGAGGAAAATTTTTTAATAAACTTTCGGTAAAAATTGGCGAAACCAATGAAGCGTTGCAGTGATTTTACAGTGGTGGGAATAGGCCAATCAATAATAGCAGAAATCTTTTCAGGATCCATTTGTATTTTATTAGGAGTGAGTATATAACCTAAGAATTTTATCTTAGAAACATGGAACACGCATTTTTCTAACTTGGCGTATAATTTGTGTTCCTTAAGACGAGTAAGTACCCATCTTACGTGCTTTTCGTGTTCAGAGGGAGTTTTGGAATATATCAAGATGTCATCTAAGTATATGATAACACAAATGTCCATGAGATCATGGAATATTTCATTAATAAAATGCTGAAAGGTTGCGGGAGCATTGCTCAGACCAAACGGCATCACATTATATTGGAAAAGCCTGTAGCGAGTTCTAAAGGCGGTTTTCCATTCATGACCTTCTTTCATACGTATGAGGTTATAAGCCCCCTTAAGGTCAAGTTTGGAATAGATAGTTGCTTCATTCAATCGTTCTAGTAATTCAGGTATAAGTGGTAGAGGGTATCTGTTTTTAATAGTTATTTCATTTAAAGCTCTATAATCAATGATAGGTCTTATAGTACCGTCTTTATTACGTACTAGAAACATTCCAGCTGATGCTGGGGATGTTGAATGTGATATAAAACCCTTTCGGAGGTTGTCGTCGAGATAAGAGCGTAAATAAGTTAACTCTTCTTGTGATAATGGGTATATTTTACCGTGAGGTATTTGAGACCCTGGTATTATATCAATAGGGCAGTCAAACTCCCTATGAGGAGGGAGATTTTCTGCTTCTTTTAAGTCAAACAGCTCTGCCAGATCCTGATAAATTTCTGGTAGTTCTTTTTCTATGGTAGAGATTAGCTGAAAAGGATAACAGGTATTTAAACAGAATGGTGATTCTAAAGTTAGCTGTGTGCTTGACCAGTCAATGCTGGGATTATGTTTGTTTAGCCAAGAAAATCCTAGAATAAGAGTATGCATATGGATAGTGATTAAATCAAAGGACACATATTCAGTACGGCCTTTATCAGTAGTCATTAAAAGTGGTATTGTTTGATGTGTAATGGGACCATTTTGTATGTGTGTGCCGTCAATGAGTTTAACAGATACTGGTTGTGCCTTGCAAACAATAGGGATTTTATTTAATTTAACAAAAGAGATATCAATATAATTTCCGGCTGCCCCAGAATCGATCAACGCTTTAGATCGTATGTTTTTCTGATCCCACTGTAAAGAAAGTCAGTTGAGGGTTTTGAGCAAGGAGTAAAATATTATGTTTTATAAGCATCTTACCCTTTTTTTGTCTTAGAAGATTTGGGCAGTTTGAGACGGAATGTTCCTTTTGCCCACAATATAAACAAAGGTTTTCAGATTTACGTCTGGCCTTTTCTTCGGGTGTAAGGGGTCCCCTTATAGCTCCAATTCCCATTGGGGTTTGATTTGATGTACCCTTTTCCTGGGTTGGAGTGTAATGATATGAAAGTCGCGGTGTTCCATCAAAAGAAGCCCTTTCAGCCTTCCTTTCGCGTAGTCTACGATCCAGAGTTGTGCTCAATTTTATGAGACCGTTTAAAGATTCAGGCATCTCCAAGCGGGACAACTCATCTTTTAACGATTCAGAAAGTCCCAATCTGAATTGGTTCTTTAAGCTTATTTCATTCCACTTAGAATCATCAATCCACATTTGGAACTCAGTGATGTATTCTTCTACGTTCCTTTTTCCTTGTTTCAAAGATCTTAGTTTTGTTTCTGCAGTGATCTGAGTGTGAGAGTCCTCATATAAGGATGTCATTGCTAGAAAAAATTATTCCAAAGAATCAAGTATTGGATGGTTATTCTCAAAAAATCTATTAGCCCATGAGCGGGGCTCCCCCTGGAGGAAAGAGATAGTGGTGCACACTTTGATTCTTTCAGAATGATAAGTCTTAGGCCTAAGTGAGAAAAGTAAATTACAAGCATTTTTAAAATCTCTATATTCACTTCGTTTACCAGTGAAGGTTTGTGGGTAATTAATATGTGGTTCAGGTGTTTCTAAACTTTTCACAGGTAAACATTCTTTTACTAGTGTTTTAAGTGCCTTGTTTTCTGTTTGTAATTCAGTTAAAGCCCTTGCTAAGTATTCCAATTTTTGATTGATATTAGTGATTTCATTCTTTATTTCACTGGGATCCATATTTATTATTAGTGGTTATGTCCTATATTTTATGGGCCTGAAAATTCTGTGATATTCACAATCACTTTAAATGGTGAATACAAATCTATGACAAAAATAAAGGTTTTGTTGCTCTTTTCTTATAATAAGCAAGAAGAAATCACTTGTTCAACTTGTTATATAAGGTGAGGCATTAGTTTAGTAATTGATTTAATATACATGAAATTATATCTTGCAATAACACATAAGAAAATGTGGATAGGCACTGATATAAGAATGATATAACAAGGAGAACCACAGAGAAAATGAGAGTAATAAATGGGTTAAATCACTCAAATGGCAGTTCAATAATATCCAGGGTAAAGTTGTTGCTTTTATGTATAAGCAAGGTTTTCACGCACTCACACAAGCAATCAATAAAATATATACAGTCCAAACACACTCTCATATATCCCAAATACGTATCAAAAGTACTTTTCCAGATGACAGGTTAATATGCAAAAAGGCAATCGTATATAGGATTGATGCAAAAATAACAGGGTAAGTATTTGTGCGTGGAGAGCGGTACTTAGCTTGTAACCAGGGAGGTTGAGGCAGCGTGGGTATGAGAGAGCTAAGAGGAGCTGACAGGCAGGCAGATTGAGCTCCGGTGACCGCTCAGTGTGAGCGCGACTTCGGCGTCTGTAGTAAGAAGTTCCGGTAAGCGTAGTAATCTGGGAGGCTGGTTCCGGTAGGGAGTAAAGGCAGCAACAGAATATGCAGCGCATATAGTAAGAAATGAGCTAAAGGACCTGAAAGACTTAGTAAAGTCTAAGAGCAAAGTTATTTCACAGGAGACAAAGTGAACTGTGAAGAAACAACTTCAATTTTCAGGCCCAGAATGAGGCTAGAGTGTTTCCTTAAATAGGAAGGAAGTACTTGTGATGTGCAAATTTAAAGGTATATCACATACATACACACACACTCATACATACATACATACATACACACACACACAAACATACATACATACATACACACACACACACACACACATACATACATACACACACACTCATACATACATACATACATACACACACACACAAACACACACACATACATACAAATACAATCATACATACACAAACACTCAGAAACGCACACACACAAAAATAAACACACACTCATGCATACATACACAAACACACACAAACATATATACACAAACACACATAAATGCAAACATATACACACATGCACACATACACACAAAAACACACACTCATACATACATACAAACACACATTAACGCAAACATACAAACACATGCACACATACACACACACAAAAACACATACACAAAAACAAACGCACACACATGCACCCACATGCACATATACACATACAAAGGCACATGCACAAACATACACAAACAATTTTTGCAATAAAAAACCTAGAAAATTCAATGGCAAAAAGGTAATACCAGAGTTAAATTTCCGATACAAACATTAAAAGCATGGAAATTATGAAACTAAACTCCCCGTCCCACAAAACAGAAAAATTTAATATCATATCATATAAAAATAATGCAATATATTGTTTGACGGGAGGGTTGAAATTTTCAGAATTTTAATGCTTCATAATGTTTGATCGGAAACTCTGGCATTAAAGGACATGACAAAAATTTTCTTTCAGGATTCAGGTAGAGAATACATTTTTAAACAATTTTCTTATTATCTGATATTTTTTTAATTTTCTTGGTATCCTTTGTTGAAGGAACAGCTATGCACTGCTAAGAGCTATCTAAACACATTAGTAAGTCAATAACAAGAGGCATTTATGTGCAGCCACCAATCAGCAGCTAGCTACCAGCATCCCAGTCTACCTAAGTATGCTTTTCAATAAAGAGAACTGAGCAAAATAGATATTTGTTTTTAAATGATCAGCTTAAAATTTGCTAGCCTTTTGTTAAAATGTCACGCAGCAATAACAGTATCAATATCCATTATAGCAAAAAATTTTATAAAACATCCACTACTATTTCATTTGTTTTCAGCATTTTAATGTTCATTTGTTTTTGCAGGAAAAACAGTATGCTATATTTTATGTGTGTTTAAGTCTGTGCATGCGTGTTTTGCAAAAAAAAAAATATCTATACAAATATCTATACAAAACACGGAAGGGGACTTCACTCTCAGATTGGACTGGGTACACATCTCATGACCCTTCAACATGCTCATCCCTGGGTGCTTAATAGCACTCTCAGGAAGCTGTGCTGTCCCCAGAGTCCCAGAAATGTAACCCCAGAAAAGTCTGGGTGCAAGGCCCATACAGGGCCGGTGCTAGGATTTTTGGCTACATAGGCAAAGACACATTTTGCCGCCCCCCCCCCCCCCCCAAAAAAAAAAAAATTGATATACCCTGTGTAATAGATATTTCTGCATGACATAAATGTGCAGGTAACAACATTTACCTACACACGCACATACTCATACAATTTTACACATGCATACATATTTTCACACACACACTTACACATATTTACAGATACATACATACACACACACACATACATATTTACACATACATACACACTCACATTTACATATACATACACACACACACACACACATATTTACAAATACATACACACACACATATTTACAAATACATACGTACACATTTTTACACATACACATATTTACATATACACACATATTTACATATACATACACATATTTACATATACATACACATACATCTACACATACTTACACACACATATTTACACATACATACACATACATCTACACATACTTACACACACATATTTACACATACACACATTTACACATACACACACACAAATATTTACATATACATACACACATATTTATACATACACACATTTACACATACACACACACATTTACACATACACACACACATTTACACATACACACACACATTTATACATACACACACACATTTACACATACACACACACATTTATACATACACACACATATTTATACATACACACACACACATATTTACACATACATACACACACATAAATACACACATTTACACATACATACACACACATATATTTACACATACATACACATTCATACACACACATTTAAACATACATAAACACACATATTTACAGCAGCATAAGTATCATGTCACTCTGAATTCACGTCTTATATCCCCAAGTTGAGCTGAGACACAGCCAAGCAAAACTCTCTCCCTACCCATCCCCCTCTCCTGTTTGCCTCCCCTCTGCTTACTGTGAGGGGCTTGTGTCCGATTTCCCAGTTACATTGTGACCTCCCTCTGCAGGAACAGCTCCCTGGCTTATAAATCTTGTTTAACGAGCAGAGCACAGTATCTCTCTGCACGGAGCTAGGACTGCATTAAGCAGATACTCCCACAAATGGCACTAAGGGTTAAACACAGTGCTTTTAGGACATTAACATATATATACACACAACAGCCCTGCATAAATCAGAAAAAATATATATATTTAAAAAAACAAAGCAAGCCTGTCCTTTAAAAGCAAGTGTTTATTTAAGCAAATGGTTCAGAACATGCAACATGGAAAATAGCTCAGACAGTGGAGTAAAAGTAAACTTGTAGTTAACTGTCTGAGCTATTTTCCATGTTGCATGTTCTGAACCATTTGCTTAAATAAACACTTGCTTTTGCTTGCAGGACAGGCTTTGTTTTTTCTATACGCTTTACTTTAATACAGGTTTTGCTTTACCTGTGACTGTCTGCTGCCATGCCAAATCAGAACTGCTGAGTGCTGAGCTACTTGAAGTTCCAGCCAGGACAGCGCAACTCCTGCTCCAGCAGCTCCACCCCCTCATCCTTTCCCTACAGAAGCCCGCGCGCACTGAACAGATGCAGCCTGTGCGCGCGGGAAACATTTGAATTCAGCAAATATTTTTAAAAATGTAACTTAGCTACACATATGTATTAGCACGGCACCCCAATTTCTCAATTCGCCCTAAGAAAATTTAAGGTTATCTATCTAGACTGGGGGCGGACCGCAACGCAATCTGCAAATGTAAAAAAAAAAAATTTTTTTTGCTGCTGCAAGTTGTCAGTTGTCACCGGCATTTTGCGCCCACATACTGTGGCGCCCTAAGGCCATTGCCTAACTTGCCTTTATGCAAGCGCCGGCCCTGGGCCCATAAGGAAAATTACAAAATAAATAAATAAATAAAACACACAGAGAAAGTTCAGCACTCACTTACAAGCTCTCAGCTAAGATTACAAGCAAAACTGAAGGAGTTAGTTACCCCATCTGGCCAATTCGGACAAGCCCAGGTATATACGTCAAGGTCTCTCCCAAAACCTGGTCCCTAATACAGCTATACAAATGCAAGCTCTCAATCAAACAAACTGGGAACAAGTCAATGGTTCACAGACTTATGTAATCACCCTAGACATATACAAAACACGGAAGGGGACTGCACTCTCAGACTGGACTGAGTACATATCCCATGACCTTGCAACATGCTCAGCCCTTGGTGCTCAATAGCACTCTCAGGAAGCTGTGCTATCCCCAAAGTCACAGGCAGTTAACCCCAGACAAATCTGGGCGCAAGGCCTATAGGGAAAATTACAAAATAAATAAATACAACACACAGAGAAAGTCCAGCACTCACTTGCAAGCTCTCATCTAAGATTAAAAGCAAAACTAGATAAGTTAGTTACCGCATCTGGCCAAATGGGACAAGTCCTGGTACCACGTCAAGGTCTCTCCCAAAACCTGGGTCCCTAATACAGCCATACAAATGCAAGCTCTTAATCAAACAAATTGGGAACAAGTCAAGGGTTCACAGACTTGTTATCACCTTAGACATATACAAAACATGAAAGGGGACTGCACTCTCAGACTGGACTGGGTACACATCTCATGACCCTGCAACATGCTCAGCCCTTGGTGCTCAATAGCACTCTCAGGAAGCTGTGCTGTCCCCAGAGTCCCAGGCAGTTAACCCCAGACAAGTCTGGGTGCAAGAATAAAAAGAGAGAAGCGCTCAACCTGGGAACGAACAATAGCATAATAGCTTGTTCTATGGCTAGTTACCACCCTAGAAGCAGCCTCTTTTTGCTCAATATGTGCCTTTCAATGAGAAGAACTTTCCTGTAGCATATCAGTCTGATCCTGACTTAACAGTGCAGTCCAGCCCCGAAATACCAGGCAATCCCTCTCTGAACAAGAGAAACAGCAAAACCCCAGACGTACATTTCGGCCTATTGTGGGCCTCGTCAGTGAGGTGCAGCCATATCCCTCTAAGCACACTGAGCAACGGGTCCACGTCTGGATTCCCGCATCACACTTAGGGAGACTTCCCTAAGTGTCATAATTTGCATAAATAAAAAGAGAGAAGCCCTCAACCTGGGAACGAACAATAGCATAATAGCTTGTTCTATGGCTAGTTACCACCCTAGAAGCAGCCTCTTTTTGCTCAATATGTGCCTTTAACAGAGAAGAACTTTCCTGTAGCATATCAGTCTGATCCTGACTTAACAGTGCAGTCCAGCCCCGAAATACCAGGCAATCCCTCTCTGAACAAGAGAAACAGCAAAACCCCAGACGTACGTTTCGGCCTATTGTGGGCCTCGTCAGTGAGGTAAAGCCATATCCCTCTAAGCACACTGAGCAACGGGTCCACGTCTGGATTCCCGCATCACACTTAGGGAGACTTTCCTAAGTGTCATAATTTGCATAAATAAAAAGAGAGAAGCGCTCAACCTGGGAATGAACAATAGCATAATAGCTTGTTCTATGGCTAGTTACCACCCTAGAAGCAGCCTCTTTTTGCTCAATATGTGCCTTTCACAGAGAAGAACTTTCCTGTAGCATATCAGTCTGATCCTGACTTAACAGTGCAGTCCAGCCCCGAAATACCAGGCAATCCCTCTCTGAACAAGAAAAAAAGCAAAACCCCAGATGTACGTTTCGGCCTATTGTGGACCTCGTCAGTGAGGTGCAGCCATATGCCTTTAAGCACACTGAGCAACGGGTCCACGTCTGGATTCCCGCATCACGCTTAGGGAGACTTCCCTAAGTGTCATAATTTGCATAAATAAAAAGAGAGAAGCGCTCAGTCTGGGTGCAAGGCCCATAGGGAAAATTCCTCTGTGTGTTGTATTACTTTATTTTGTAATCCTCCTATAAGCCTTGCATGCAGACTTGTCTAGGGTTAACTACCTGGGACGCTGTGAGAGCACAGCTTCCTGAGAGTGCTATTGAGCACCCAGGGTTGAGCATGTTGCAGGGTCATGGGATGTGTACCCAGTCAAGTCTGAGAGTTCAGACCCCTTCCATGTTTTGTATATGTCTAGGGTGACATGGTCATGGTGGAGAGTTTGGAATTTGATTGATTGATTGCTTCTGTGGACATGTGTCTTTTATATAGGTAGCAAGCAGAGATTAGGAGTACTGGCTTTAAGATAGTGCTCCTAATCTCAGCTCATTACCTGTATAAAAGACACCTGAGAGCAATAAATCTTGCTGATTGATAGGGGATCAAATACTTATGTCACTCAATAAAATGCAAATCAATTTATAACTTTTTTTTAAATGCATGTTTCTGGATTTTTTCTTGTTATTCTGTCTCTCACTGTTAAAATAAACCTACCATTAAAATTATAGACTGATCATTTCATTTCTTTGTCAGTGGGCAAACGTTCAAAATCAGCAGGGGATCAAATATTTTTTTCCCTCACTGTGTATATATATATATGTATTTATAAAGCACTTTCCACAATTCAAGTTATATTAGGAAAGAGAACTGTTGGTTAATTTATCGACAGTGTTCCACAGAATAGAACATGTTTTTGCTAGATAAGTGAATGCTTTCTGGTGGAAATAGAAGTAAAAAAAATGTTTGAAATGTTGAGTAGCCAAAAAATCATAACTCCTTTAAGCCAAGTTAAAAAAATTTTTTAATGTTAATTCAGTGTAAGAAGGGCGAATGCTGGATATGTTTCTCTAACCCAAATGATTTCTAAAAGTTGCAATGAGATCTCTATACACAAATTAGTTGTGATATATAAAATTATATTGATAACTTTTCTTAAATACAAATTTTTTTTTCATGATTTAGATAGAGTATACCATTTTAAGCAACTTTCTAATTTTCTCGTATTATCAATTTTCTTTGTTATTTTGCTATCTTTATTTAAAAAGGAGGAATGTAAATCTTAGGAGCCGGACCAATGTATGTTCAATTTGTTTTAATCTTTTTAAATAATAATATGTATTTTTTAATCTAAAGGGACACTCAAGTCAAAATTAAACTTTCATGATTCAGATAGGGCATACAATTTTAAACAACTTTCCAATTTACTTACGTTAAGAAAATGCGTACAATCTTTTTATATTTACACTTTTTGAGTCACCAGCTCCTACTGGACACAACATTTACGTATATGCATTTGTGAATGGCTGATAGCTGTCACATGATTCAGGAGAAGTGCAAATAGACATATCTTTTAAATTTGACAGAAACATTTTTAACTACTCAATTGATTTGCATTGTCTTTTTATCATGCATTTGTTGATTATGCAAATCGACTGTATTTACTGGTCCTTTATTCACAATTAACATACTTTGGGCTTTGAAAGGGACATTAAACTCTAAAATATGTATATGATGAATGAGACAGATTGTTTGAAACATATTAAAAAAGATATATAGTATATATATATTTTAAGTTCAAATTATTTTTGAATTGAAACAGTTTATTTTTATTTTGAAGCTAACAGGAAGTACAATTAGACCTTATGGCTGACTGCTCACTGGCTGAAAAACAGCGTTAGTTGTGAAGATAAAACACTTTCGCCAATTTTTTTTCTTTTGTGGCGTACGGTTGCCTTCTTTTGTGGAGAAAAAACAGAATTTATGCTTACCTGATAAATTACTTTCTCTTGCGGTGTATCCAGTCCACGGATTCATCCTTACTTGTGGGATATTCTCATTCCCTACAGGAAGTGGCAAAGAGAGCACACAGCAGAGCTGTCCATATAGCTCCTCCCCTAGCTCCACCCCCCAGTCATTCGACCGAAGGCTAGGAGAAAAGGAGAAACCATAGGGTGCAGTGGTGACTGTAGTTTAAACAAAAAAAAATTAACCTGACTTAATTGCCAGGGCGGGCCGTGGACTGGATACACTGCAAGAGAAAGTAATTTATCAGGTAAGCATAAATTCTGTTTTCTCTTGCAAGGTGTATCCAGTCCACGGATTCATCCTTACTTGTGGGATACCAATACCAAAGCTTTAGGACATGGATGAAGGGAGGGAACAAGACAGGTAACCTAAACGGAAGGCACCACTGCTTGCAAAACCTTTCTCCCAAAAATAGCCTCCGAAGAAGCAAAAGTAACGAATTTGTAAAATTTGGCAAAAGTATGCAGTGAAGACCAAATCTGTTCAACAGAAGCCTCATTCTTGAAAGCCCATGTGGAAGCCACAGCTCTGGTGGAATGAGCTGTAATTCGTTCAGGAGGCTGCTGCCCAGCAGTCTCATAAGCCAATCGGATGATGCTTTTCAGCCAAAAGGAAAGAGAGGTAGCAGTCGCTTTCTGACCTCTCCTCTTACCAGAATAAACTACAAACAAGAATGATGTTTGTCTGAAATCTTTAGTTGCTTGTAAATAGAATTTCAAAGCACGAACCACATCGAGATTGTGTAATAGCCGTTCCTTCTTAGAAGCTGGATTAGGACACAAGGAAGGAACAATGATTTCCTGGTTAATATTCTTGTTAGAAACAACCTTTGGAAGAAAACCAGGTTTGGTACGTAAAACTACCTTATCGGCATGGAACACCAGATAGGGTGAATTACACTGCAAAGCAGACAATTCAGAAACTCTTCGAGCAGAAGATATAGCTACCAAAAACAAAACTTTCCAAGATAATAACTTAATATCTATGGAATGTAAAGGTTCAAACGGAACCCCTTGAAGAACTGAAAGAACTAAATTTAGACTCCATGGCGGAGCAACTGGTTTATAGACAGGCTTGATTCTGACTAAAGCCTGAACAAACGCTTGAACGTCTGGCACCTCCGCCAGACGTTTGTGTAAAAGAATAGACAGAGCAGATATCTATCCCTTTAAGGAACTAGCTGACAAACCTTTCTCCAATCCTTCTTGGAGAAAAGACAATATTCTTGGAATCCTAATCTTACTCCACGAGTAACCCTTGGATTCACACCAACAAAGATATTTCCGCCATATCTTATGGTAAATTTTTCTGGTGACAGGCTACCTAGCCTGAATTAGCGTATCTATAGCTGATTCAGAGAAACCACGCCTAGATAGAATTAAGCGTTCAATCTCCAAGCAGTCAGCCGCAGAGAAACTAGATTTGGATGCTTGAATGGACCCTGTATTAGAAGATCCTGCCTCATTGGCAGTGTCCATGGCGGGACAGATGACATGTCCACTAGGTCTGCATACCAAGTCCTGCGTGGCCACGCAGGCGCTATCAGAATTACCGAGGCCTTCTCCTGCTTGATTCTGGCTACCAGACGAGGGAGAAGGGGAAATGGTGGAAAAACATAAGCCAGATTGAAGGACCAAGGCGCTACTAGAGCATCTATCAATGCCGCCTTGGGGTCCCTGGACCTGGACCCGTAGAGAGGAAGTTTGGAGTTCTGACGGGACGCCATCAGATCCAATTCTGGAATGCCCCATAGCTGGGTCAGCTGAGCAAAAACCTCCGGGTGGAGTTCCCACTCCCCCGGGTGAAAAGTCTGATGACTTAGAAAATCTGCCTCCCAGTTGTCTACTCCTGGGATGTGAATCGCAGATAGATGGCAGGAGTGATCCTCCGCCCACCTGATTATTTTGGTGACTTCCTTCATCGCTAGGGAACTCTTTGTTCCCCCCTGATGATTGATATACGCCACAGTCGTGATGTTGTCCGACTGAAATCTGATGAATTTGGCCGCCGCTAGCTGAGGCCATGCCTCAAGCGAGTTGAATATCGCTCTCAGTTCCAAAATGTTTATCGGGAGAAGAGACTCTTCCCGAGACCATAGGCCCTGAGCTTTCAGGGAGTCCCAGACCGCCCCCCAGCCTAACAGACTGGCATCGGTCATTACAATGATCCACTCCGGTCTGCAGAAGCATATTCCCTGAGACAGGTGATCCTGAAACAACCACCAGAGAAGAGAGTCTCTGGTTTTCTGGTCCAGTTGTATTTTAGGAGACAAATCTGCATAATCTCCATTCCACTGTTTGAGCATTCACAGTTGCAGTGGTCTTAGATGTATTTGAGCAAAAGGGACTACGTCCATTGCCGCTACCATTAATCCGATTACCTCCATGCACTGAGCTACAGATGGCCAAGGAATGGAATGAAGAACTCGGCAAGTAGTTAACAGCTTTAATTTTCTGACCTCCGTCAGAAATATTTTCATTTCTACCGAGTCTATTAATGTTCCCAGGAAGGGAACCCTTGTGAGCGGGGACAGAGAACTTTTTTTGGTGTTCACCTTCCACCCGTGAGACCTTAGAAAGGCCAGAACAATCTCCGTATGAGCCTTGGCTCTGGGAAATGACGACTCCTGTATTAAGATGTCGTCCAAATAAGGTGCTACTGCAATGCCCCGCGGTCTTAGTACCGCCAGAAGGGACCCTAGCACCTTTGTGAAAATTCTGGGAGCAGTGGCCAACCCAAAGGGAAGGGCCACAAACTGGTAATGCTTGTCCTGAAAGGCGAACCTTAGGAACTGATGATGATCTTTGTGGATAGGAATATGTAGGTACGCATCCTTTAGATCCACGGTAGTCATATATTGACCTTCCTGGATCATAGGTAAGATTGTCCGAATGGTCTCCATGTTGAATGATAGGACTCTGAGGAATTTGTTTAGAATTTTTAGATCCAGGATTGGCCTGAATGTTCCTTCCTTCTTGGGAACCACAAACAGGTTTGAGTAAAAACCCAGTCCTTGTTCTGTAATTGGGACTGGACATATTACTCCCATCTTGAGTAGATCTTCTACACAGCATAAGAACGCCTCTTTCTTTGTCTGGTCTGAAGACAGACGAGAAATGTGGAACCTTCCCCTTGGAGGGGAGTCCTTGAATTCTAGAAGATATCCCTGAGTAACGATCTCTAATGCCCAGGGATCGTGAACATCCCTTGCCCAAGCCTGAGCGAAGAGAGAGAGTCTGCCCCCTACCAGATCCGGTCCCGGATCGGGGGCTACCCCTTCATGCTGTCTTAGTAGCAGCTGCAGGCTTCTTGGCCTGTTTACCCTTTTTCCAGCCCTGCGCAGGCTTCCAGGTTGCCTTGGGCTGTGAAGTGTTACCCTCTTGCTTTGCGGTTGCAGAGGTTGAAGCAGGACCGCTCCTGAAGTTGCGAAAGGAATGAAAATTAGCCTTATTTTTAGCCTTAAAAGGCCTATCTTGTGGGAGAGCATGGCCCTTTCCCCCGGTGATATCCGAAATAATCTCTTTCAATTCAGGCCCGAAAAGGGTCTTTCCCTTGAAATGGATATTTAGTAATTTTGATTTGGATGACACATCGGCCGACCATGACTTGAGCCAAAGCGCTCTGCGCGCCACAATGGCGAACCCTGAATTTTTTGCCGCTAACTTGGCTAATTGCAAAGCGGCATCAGTGATAAAAGAATTAGCCAGTTTTAAAGCTTTAATTCTATCCATAATTTCGTCATATGAGGTCTCCCTCTGGAGCGACTCCTCCAGTGGCTCAAACCAGAAAGCCGCTGCAGTAGTTACAGGAATAATGCAGGCGATCGGTTGTAGAAGGAACCCTTGTTGAACAAAAATTTTCTTTAGTAAACCTTCTAATTTTTTATCCATAGGATCTTTAAAAGCACAACTGTCTTCAATTGGAATGGTTGTGCGCTTAGCCAGCGTAGAAACTGCTCCCTCTACCTTAGGGACTGTCTGCCATGAGTCCCGCCTGGGGTCAGTAATGGGGAACATTTTCTTAAAAATAGGAGGGGGAACAAAGGGGACACCTGGTCTTTCCCACTCCCTGGTAACAATATCCGCAGCCCTTTTAGGAATCGGAAATGCATCAGTGTATACAGGGACCTCTAGATATTTGTCCATTTTACACAATTTCTCTGGAACCATAGGGTCACAATCATCCAGAGTGGATAGAACCTCCCTAAGCAATACGCGGAGGTGTTCCAACTTAAATTTAAAAGCTAATGAATCTGAATCAGCCCGTTGAGAAATTTTTCCTGAGTCAGAAATTTCTCCCTCAGACATCCCATCCCTCGCTCCTACATCAGAGTGTTGTGAGGGTACGTCAGATAAACCTCCCAAAGCTTCCGACTGCTCATAATCTGTTCTTAAAACAGAGCTATCTCGCTTTGAAGGAAAAACTGGCAGCTTGGATAGAAAGGCCGCAAGGGAATTATCCATAACTGTCGCTAGTTGTTGCAATGTAATATGCGCCAATGCACTAGAGGTACTAGGTATTGCTTGCGCGGGCGTAACTGGTGGTGACACTTGGGGAGAGGAATGTGGACTATCTTCATTCCCTTCCGTCATAGAATCATCTTGGGCTACATTTCTAAGTGACACAGTATGATCTTTAACTTGTATAGACACATTAGTGCACTTGGGACACATTTTGAGTGGGGGTTCCACCATGGCTACTGAACACATAGAGCAAGGCTTTTCCTTAGTGTCAGACATGTTAGACAGATTAGTAATATATGCAAACAGGCTTGGAAAACACGTTAATCAATAAAAATTACAATTTGAGAAAAACAGTACTGTGCCTTTAAGAAATAAAAAGCGCACACAATTTTACAAAACAGTGAAAAATGCACCAAATCTTTTGAAATTTTCACAGTATGTGCCTAATGCTTCAATATGATTGCACACCAAGTTTCAGCCTGATTAACCCCTTAATGCCCAAACCGGAGCAGCCTAAAGCCCACAATCGCTTTCAAAACTACAGCACCTTGCCACAGCAATCTGCTGTGGCCCTACCTTCCCTTATGGATTAGATTAGGGGAAAAACAGATTCTGTGAGTCCCTCAAGTAGTCTCTGGACCCTCCACGTGAAGCAGCATGAACTGTCTGGATAAATGAACTGCGCAACAGAGGAGCGAAATCAGGGCCCCTCCCACTCCACTCCGGAGTTGTGAGGCCCTCAAAGTCACACTTGGGTGACTAAATATATGCCATGTGGATAAAAAAAAACCTTAATAAACACCCCAAATGTGATTAAAAGTGTCTACCAATGAGTATTTTCCTAATAAAATAATCGATTGCCCTTTCACAGTGTCCACCAGCCTATTGAGCCCTGTTAAATAAGCCCTTATTCTATACTAAGTTTCAGAAAATGGCTTACCCTTCCCTCATGGGGATTCCTGTCAGTCTTCTAGCATTAACATGTCTTGACTAAAAAAAAAAGATGACTGAAACATACCTCAATGCAGTTAAGCCTGCAAACTGTTCCCCCCAACTGAAGTTCTCTGGTACTCATCAGTCCTGTGAGGGAACAGCAGTGGATTTTAGTTACAACATGCTAAAATCATTTTCCTCTCAGCAGAAATCTTCATCACTTTTCTGCCAGAGAGTAAATAGTACAAGCCGGTACAATTTAAAAATAACATATAAAACTACAAATCTAACACCACATTCACTTTACCCTCCCGTGGAGATGCCCTACTGCTACAGCGGCAAAGAGAATGACTGGGGGGTGGAGCTAGGGGAGGAGCTATATGGACAGCTCTGCTGTGTGCTCTCTTTGCCACTTCCTGTAGGGAATGAGAATATCCCACAAGTAAGGATGAATCCGTGGACTGGATACACCTTGCAAGAGAAATACAGAATGTGCTCATTAGCATACATTTGCATAAATGATTACACAGCATAACTCAGAAACTAAAAACGATAGGACTGATTTTAAAAGGTCATTTGTTTATAATTAGATCCCAACACATATAAAATAAGTTTATGCATAATAGGACCCTTATTTCTATATTTATTCTTTATTATCTATATTGAATTGAACCTTAAAAATACTGGCCTTGTTGGTATTTTATAGAGAACTGCCTACTTTTAGCTGCAACAGGAAAAAAAATGATCAATGTTAATGTTTAAGAATATAGAGGACAATATTGTTATTAGAACTCAATTATATCTTGCAATTCATATGATTTAATCAGATTTTATTTATTTAGGGTCCTTATTGGCTCACCTCTGGAGGGTCAACCTACAAAACGAACAGGTGATGTTTATAAATGTCCGGTAAATAAGGCCAGGCAGCCACCTTGCACAAAACTTAACTTGCCAAGTAAGTGGAAACTACCTTTTGTTTTAACCATTAAAGGAATCCTCTGCTTTTTATTTTCTTCCAAAACTAATCTGCCTTATGATGCTATCACTCTCTGGGCTCGATGATATAATCCTCGCCAGATAAAACCTACTTTTTCTCGCTGACTCTCGCAAGGCTGCCCCGGTGCAATGATCGTAAAAAAGGGGCAGTCCCTGCGAGTGGCGAGTTGGCTCCTATTAAAAGTAATAAAGCTCGCTGGATAGGGACATTTCGCTCCTTAGTGCAAATGTAGCAGGGAGCAGGGGGAGCACTTTAAAATTAAAATCCTGCAGCCAATATAACTCACATTACGCTGCTTTCTGCTTATAGCATCTTACATTCGCCTATATTTTAGTATGCATTTGTTTTTCTATTGGGGTTCTAAGTTTTCGTATTGTTTTGAGAAAAGCTCGCCACCTTTTAGTTGGCGAGAAAAAACTTTGAGATCTGCAGTGTAAAAATCTATATAGAATTAGGCTGGGATTAGAGAGACATTTTCATATACGCCAATAGAACACCGATGTTCAGCCCATTTTACAAAAAAAAAAAACAATTCCTGAACAAGGGGTCATGATCTCAAGTTGAAAGATAGTAGGTTCAGGAGTAATTTGTGGAAGCACTTCCCCAAAGGTGTTAAGGACAAACACTGTGGAGGACTTCTAGAATGCCTGGGGTAAGCATAAGGTTATCCTAAAAATTAAATAAACTTAGACTTATTAACTTAGACTTATTAATATTCAATTTTCTTCATCATGTTAATAAGCATTTGTTTTTGGTTAAAGCCAAATAGAATATCTGCCCCATCAAATAATAATGAAAAGCACACATACATATTACAGCTTTGGGAATATAAATTGATATATATTGTTCCCAAGAGATAACCATGCCTTATACTTGATTATTGCACTCATCCTCTGCAGCAGCCCAACCAACATGGGATTTTAAAGTCAAAATTAAACTTTCATGATTAACATAAAGCATACATTTTAAATAACAAACTAAAAAAATAAATCCAATTTACATCCATTATCAAATTGTCCACAGACTCTTTATGCACACTTTTCTGAGGCACTGGGCTGATGGTTATCATATGATATAAGGGACAAGGAAATTGAAGGAAAATTTGAAAATTGTTAGAAAATAAATAATCTACTGTTCATATGAAATTCAAAATGTGTTTTGCTTTGTATTTGTTATTATGCATGTGTCAATTATAAAATTCTTCTGTATTAAACAGTCCTTTAAAACTCTTTTCCATGCAGATATATATATATATATATAGGCAAAATGAGTCAGTTGCACTCTCACAAACAGTATCCCAAGGGCCAGGGTGCTAGAATAGGTGAAATGTAGTCAGGTAGAAAACAGCACTCTCTGGACTTAAGTTTTAAACAAATAGTTTAATTAGTAACGTTTCGGGGAATGCTCCCCTTCATCAGACCAACAACATACAAGTGAATCAAACATTTATGTACACATAGACCCCTCCCCCTAGTGCAAAAAACGCCAAAAACTGGTTGTCATGGCAACCAAACCCACAGTGCAAAGTAAATACAAATAATACAGCATATAATCCAGCAAGCAATAAATAAAGCAGTCAATAACGCAATAATCACAACTGTGAACCCACAGATGCATGATCCTGGTAAATGGGCAGATATACACTGGGATATAAAATGTGAACTAGAGGATACAGACATATGCCAAATGATGCAGTACAGAGTATGAGGAGGAATCCTAGATAACAAACCAGCATCGAGCTGTATAAATTCTTCCTATTCAATACAATTTATAGAACAGTAACACCTTCATTTAGAGCATAATAGCATATCTGTATTAGCCATCTGTAACTAGATCCGTTCTACATTACACATAATACATTCGCAGTGACACTTAATGACTACCACTGATAAGGCATAAGTAACCCTACTTTAGGGATCAGACATTAACCTCAGTCCTAATGCATTATAAACATTCAATGTGTTAATAGTAAAGAGAAAGCATAGACCGTAGTATCAGAGCGTAACCCAGAGGGATCATTCCGTGTAGCCGTGTCAGATGCAGGCCCATGTTAGTGCTTACAGTCTGCACCGCGCATCGCACAGCTAAGTAGTGCGCATGCGTATCGCCCAGGGGCGATCCGCCCCCAATGCTCCCCAGAAGCGTTACCATAGGCTCGATGTGACAAGCCCCTACTTAAGTGCGTGTAAACAAATAACACATTTATACTCGCTGTCCAGCTATTGGGCAGAGTAAAATACTAAACTAAACTAAAATAAGTCATTATGACTCGGCGTCCGTGAATAAAAATATTCAAATGGGGTATAGGCAAGGGTATACTACGTGTGAGATGTCAGTGACAGGCAACCCAGCCCGCAGTCCACTAGACATAAGACATCTAATCAAAACGGCAGCTTTCAACCCACAGAATACTTAGTGACTCGGCCCGTATAGTGCAGGAGCCCCCATATAGGATGGGTGTAGCTTGATTGTAGTAACTATGGTCATAACTCTCAGTACTTGGATCTACATATTAATTGGCCATAATGGGACAAAGCCCACCATGACGTCATAATATGTCTGGGAGTCACAAGCTAGCGCACACCTTTACACAGAAACTGGGTAGCAGATACCAATAGGTTAGGGCAAATCCCGCCTAGAGCATACAGGAGGGAAACTTAGGTTATCTATCATGTGAGGCAATATTATAATGCACAAATACAATACCCAACCTAATCAGGGTATTAACATACTTCCAGGACAAATCAGCATAATAAAACGTATCACATAAAAAGCATAGTGTGTTAACCCACCGGGAACAGTGGTTAGAAAACCAGAGAAGGATGCATATAAGCGGCCTGACCAATCTAAGTCAATATTAAGTGACAAATCCCTGATGGCAGCATGGGGTGTGCTCAGACAAACACTCATAAAGAATGTTTTGGTAACCAGGGGAACGACACATACCTATGAAGAAGATAGGTGTGCTACGTGCAGCCACATCTACTTTACAAGGTGGAAAACACAAAGCATCAATACACATGTAGCAGACAAAAATTAACCAAACACACAGTAATAAAGAATACAAATAAGAATGAACAATCAAAAATCATAGAAAACAGTGCCAGTCTATTTCCATATTCAAACCTCTGGGATGTATGGTGTCCAGTTTAAAGATCCACTCCGCTTCTTTTTGTAGGAGACGTGTGTCCCTATCCCCGCCCCTCGGGAGTGGGGGTACGTGGTCAATAAGCTTAAATCTAAGGTCTGCAACAGAGTGACCCTTTTCCATGAAATGTCTGGCCACTGGCTGGTCACTCTTGCCTTTTTCAATTGCTGTCCGAATAGCGCTCCTGTGATTGGCCATCCTTTTCTTGATGTCGTCTGAGGTTTTACCAATGTAAAAAAGGCCACAGCTGCAATTCAACATATATACCACAAACTTCGTGGTGCACGTAAGATAGTGCTTGATCCTATAGCTTGTATTGTTGTGTGGATGTCTGAACTGCTTACATTGCAACATAGAGTTGCACGTCACGCAACTAGGGCATTTGTAGGAACCTTTTTTGGTGATTGGTGTCACTTTATTGTAGCTGTCAGTAGGGTCTGTATTCATCAGAATATCTTTTAGGTTCCTTCCCCTTTTGTACCCAATCCTGGGTGGTCCATAGTGCTGGTAAGGTAGTGATGGGTCTGTCTGGATGATGTCCCACTTCTCTTTTAGCGTAACCCCCAGTGTCCTTGTGTTGGGGGTGTAGGCTGTGACGAAATTCATTCTCTTCTGGTGATCACTCTTAGTAACCTCCAAATCCACCTGGGACCTTGCTTCTTTTACAATGTTGCATTTGTATCCTCTGTTGTAGAATCTTGCTTCCATTTCATTTAATTGTAACTCCTTTTTCTCATCAGATGTATTATTGCGACAAACTCTCAGCATTTGTGCCCTGGGGATCGCCTTTATGAGTGATCTGGGATGGTAGCTGGAAGCGTGTAGTAATGTATTTCTGTCAGTAGACTTTTTAAATAGGGTAGTTCCAAGTTTGTTGTCAACCTTATAGATTCTCAGATCCAGGAAATCAACTTCGTTGTAGCTGGAAACCTCTTTAAGTTGAACCTGTCCCCCTCTTTCATTCAGGGATATGACCCATTCACCAAAGGACTCGATTGTTCCTCGCCAGATGATCACGATATCATCAATGTACCGCTTGTAAAAATATACCTGTTGGTTGTCATACACCTTGAATATATTCTCTTCAACATACTCCATAAAGAGATTTGCAAATGCAGGTGCCATATTCGAGCCCATGGCTGTTCCCATGAGCTGCAAATAGAATCTTCTCTCAAACTTAAAGTAGTTCAATTTGAGGCATAAGGATAAGAGTTCAACAATAAAACCTGTTGGTGGTCCCACATAGGGGCACCTCTCAAGGCAGTTGGTGATTATCTCCATCCCCATTTCATGCGGTATAATGGTGTACAAGCTTGTGACGTCAAGACTAGCAAGCACATCACCTGGTTGTATATCAGTCAGTTTGGTAAGATACGTGATAAGAGCCGAGGAGTCCCGTAGGTAGGATCGCATATTAACAACTAGAGGTTGTAGCAAAGAATCAACAAATTTAGCCAAGGGCTGTAATAATGACCCCCGTGCTGAAACTATGGGGCGTCCAGGTGGGTTTACCAACTGCTTGTGTATCTTTGGTAATGTATACAGTATTGGTCTCACCGGGTTGACAGTTGTCAGCCAGTCTTTAGTAGTTGAGTCTATCCAATTCATTCGAGCTGCATGCTCAATAACAGAATCAATCTGTGTTTTATAAGAAATGGTCGGATCACAGGGTAGAGCCCTATAGGTAGAATTATCCGCCAATTGTCTGTCTATTTCAGCTTTGTAATCCTGGTAGTCCTGCAGGACAACCGCACCACCCTTATCCGCTGGGCGTATGACTATTGTAGAGTCATTCCTAAGGGATTGTACAGCTTCCCAATCACTTGTTGTCATGTTGTTTCTAGTCAGGTCATGTTCCCCCTGTCTTATTCTTTGTTGTACCATGCGAGTAAAAGTTTTAATACTTGGGTTAGTTGTGGGGGGTTCAAATGTGCTGGGTTTTTTGAAAGGGTGTCTGTTGTCTTCCATCACCTTTCCCTGGCGTGACGTGCAACTCTATGTTGCAATGTAAGCAGTTCAGACATCCACACAACAATACAAGCTATAGGATCAAGCACTATCTTACGTGCACCACGAAGTTTGTGGTATATATGTTGAATTGCAGCTGTGGCCTTTTTTACATTGGTAAAACCTCAGACGACATCAAGAAAAGGATGGCCAATCACAGGAGCGCTATTCGGACAGCAATTGAAAAAGGCAAGAGTGACCAGCCAGTGGCCAGACATTTCATGGAAAAGGGTCACTCTGTTGCAGACCTTAGATTTAAGCTTATTGACCACGTACCCCCACTCCCGAGGGGCGGGGATAGGGACACACGTCTCCTACAAAAAGAAGCGGAGTGGATCTTTAAACTGGACACCATACATCCCAGAGGTTTGAATATGGAAATAGACTGGCACTGTTTTCTATGATTTTTGATTGTTCATTCTTATTTGTATTCTTTATTACTGTGTGTTTGGTTAATTTTTGTCTGCTACATGTGTATTGATGCTTTGTGTTTTCCACCTTGTAAAGTAGATGTGGCTGCACGTAGCACACCTATCTTCTTCATAGGTATGTGTCGTTCCCCTGGTTACCAAAACATTCTTTATGAGTGTTTGTCTGAGCACACCCCATGCTGCCATCAGGGATTTGTCACTTAATATTGACTTAGATTGGTCAGGCCGCTTATATGCATCCTTCTCTGGTTTTCTAACCACTGTTCCCGGTGGGTTAACACACTATGCTTTTTATGTGATACGTTTTATTATGCTGATTTGTCCTGGAAGTATGTTAATACCCTGATTAGGTTGGGTATTGTATTTGTGCATTATAATATTGCCTCACATGATAGATAACCTAAGTTTCCCTCCTGTATGCTCTAGGCGGGATTTGCCCTAACCTATTGGTATCTGCTACCCAGTTTCTGTGTAAAGGTGTGCGCTAGCTTGTGACTCCCAGACATATTATGACGTCATGGTGGGCTTTGTCCCATTATGGCCAATTAATATGTAGATCCAAGTACTGAGAGTTATGACCATAGTTACTACAATCAAGCTACACCCATCCTATATGGGGGCTCCTGCACTATACGGGCCGAGTCACTAAGTATTCTGTGGGTTGAAAGCTGCCGTTTTGATTAGATGTCTTATGTCTAGTGGACTGCGGGCTGGGTTGCCTGTCACTGACATCTCACACGTAGTATACACTTGCCTATACCCCATTTGAATATTTTTATTCACGGACGCCGAGTCATAATGACTTATTTTAGTTTAGTTTAGTATTTTACTCTGCCCAATAGCTGGACAGCGAGTATAAATGTGTTATTTGTTTACACGCACTTAAGTAGGGGCTTGTCACATCGAGCCTATGGTAACGCTTCTGGGGAGCATTGGGGGCGGATCGCCCCTGGGCGATACGCATGCGCACTACTTAGCTGTGCGATGCGCGGTGCAGACTGTAAGCACTAACATGGGCCTGCATCTGACACGGCTACACGGAATGATCCCTCTGGGTTACGCTCTGATACTACGGTCTATGCTTTCTCTTTACTATTAACACATTGAATGTTTATAATGCATTAGGACTGAGGTTAATGTCTGATCCCTAAAGTAGGGTTACTTATGCCTTATCAGTGGTAGTCATTAAGTGTCACTGCGAATGTATTATGTGTAATGTAGAACGGATCTAGTTACAGATGGCTAATACAGATATGCTATTATGCTCTAAATGAAGGTGTTACTGTTCTATAAATTGTATTGAATAGGAAGAATTTATACAGCTCGATGCTGGTTTGTTATCTAGGATTCCTCCTCATACTCTGTACTGCATCATTTGGCATATGTCTGTATCCTCTAGTTCACATTTTATATCCCAGTGTATATCTGCCCATTTACCAGGATCATGCATCTGTGGGTTCACAGTTGTGATTATTGCGTTATTGACTGCTTTATTTATTGCTTGCTGGATTATATGCTGTATTATTTGTATTTACTTTGCACTGTGGGTTTGGTTGCCATGACAACCAGTTTTTGGCGGTTTTTGCACTAGGGGGAGGGGTCTATGTGTACATAAATGTTTGATTCACTTGTATGTTGTTGGTCTGATGAAGGGGAGCATTCCCCGAAACGTTACTAATTAAACTATTTGTTTAAAACTTAAGTCCAGAGAGTGCTGTTTTCTACCTGACTATATATATATATATATATATATATATATATATATATATATATATATATATATATATATATATATATTTAAAGCATTGCATTACTTCTCAGAAGTGGAGTTCTTAATCATGAGTTCTTCTTCCATATATTTGATGGTGGATTTCTTGGGTATTTTATTTTAAAATTAGACAACCGCAATTGCTAAAGAAATGAAGGCAGTAGTTTCAGTCAATCAGAATAGCTTTCGGTATGAGGATAGGAATAGTATGGTTACAGCTGATATTAAAAATATAAAAGCCATGGACAATGTGAAAATATGGTTTAAGTAAGACAATATGGGATGGGGGATTTAAGGTGGTTGGGGGTTATTCAGTAAGCCCCCATGGATGGCTGTGTCACGGTGAGTGAGGGATGTTACATAGATGCAGTTTTTTACATCCATTGGATAGGTGCTGTATCCAAAATGACCTCAAGTAACTCTGATGCGTGCTGTGGGTGTTACATATGGCAAAGGTTCACAGCAAATCCAAACCAGTACAGAACAGCATCTATAGTGCAAAAATGCAGCCATTCCCAAAACTGATTTTCAGTGTCTGAAAGTTATTCTAAATTATTAGTGATTTTTCAAGGTTTATAAAATGCTTGTTAAGTGAGAACCCAGGTCCAGTTTTAGGATGTTTGGAATAAAATAAAAAGATTTTTAGAAAACCATAATACAAGGATTAAGGGATGTTTGAAGAGTGGAAAATTAGGTATTGATTTAGAGTAAGATTTATTTAGAAAAAGGTTTAATAGGATGGAAATCGAAAGTAGGACATACTAATGTTGTATGCATTGAAGATTTACATTTCTAAAATACTTTAGCAAGATGGTGGGGATCCGAGCATCATAGGGAAAAAATGGATTGTGTTTAACGGTTCAGCTAAGTTAGCAACTATAACTCCTTTATTGTTATGAACACTTCACACTCTCTTTGTTTTAGAAACTGCTGTATCTATGTTTATTTCATTGTCTGTCCTTAATAAATTGCTTTCAACCAGTTCTAGAGAAAAAGACATAGCATAAAGTATGACAATGAAGTGCCCCTTTGGTTTACCTTTTTTAGAAGTGATTCTTCCATCAATATGCAGAGTAAATCTGCTCCTATATTTTTCCACACATACCTATCTTCACAAATTCTTTCCATAAAGACCTAATTCATCCTAATGTACACAATCACTGAAATTTACTGTGTGCATTGGTTTAGAATCATTACAAGCTCTACAGAACCATAGGACTCTTAATAGGCTGTTTTTCACTTATTTCTATTTTTGCTGAAAATAGCTGCCTTGTAGAACTTGAGTCTGTTAAGTGTAACTTTCTACTGATTATTTTTAAAACAATTTTGAAATTAAAGGGACATAACTCATTTGTTAGAGCATGAATTTTAAAGCTATAGACCCTACACTACTGTTTATTCAACCCCCGCAAAGGGGTTAAACACAAAGTAAAAATATAGCTCGGGACCCGCAAAGCAACGCTGATCCAGTCAACAGCTGTAGTCGCCAAACTCAGACGTGTAACTAGTGCTGCTGATTGGATCAGCAACTGTTCATGCTTGGGATCAGCAGTGCTCTACAGGTGTCTAGTAGCACTTCTACTGTGTGTTTAACCTCTTTTTTTATCATTTTGTGGTATTATATAAATTTTAATATTATGATCTACTTTAGAAATAACTGTACAGTATTTGGATGGATGCCTAGATTAACAGAGTGGATCAGATAACACTAGTAAAGAATTATGTAGTAATTCCATGCAATGATTTTATATTCTTTAATGAGTCAACAAATTTGATTAAGGCCATTTGTATATTTTATGTTGTGCCTTTGGAAAAATAAAACAGTATTGATTATCCTCCCCTTTTTGTATGGATATGATTCTATTGTGTAGGTGCAAAGGTTAATATGTATATTAACAATAATCATGCAAATTAAAAAATAATGTGCATGTCTCTTTACATACTGTAGGTTTAACATCAATTGCCAGTGTTTCTGAGGTTAAAGAAAACATGACTATGGGTTCCACATTAGTGACAAATCCCAAAGGTGGATTTTTGGTAAGGAAACTTGTACTTTATTGCTAATAGTACATACAACTGCAAATACATACCCATAATTCAAAGCGTTAATATTGGCAAATCTATAGACTTCCTATGGAGAAATATTTTTATGAAAGCCTTCAATAGTATTATAGTTATATTTTATTTATAATTTCCACAAATACTCCAGCGCACACAGTTTTACTAAGGTTTCTCAGGTTTAGCCTTTTTCAGCTATAGGTAGCAATTTATATATGAAATTCAAAACAAGTGTTATTGCTTTATATTTGTTATTATGCATGTGCCAATTCTACAATTCTACTGTATTTAACAGTCCTTTAAAACTCTTTTCCATGCCTATATATATATATATATATATATATATATATATATATATATATATATATATATATGTATATATATATATATATATATATATACACTGTATATGTTTTATATATATATATATATATATATATAAAGCATTGCATTACTTCTCAGAATTGAAGGAGTGCTTTAACATGAGTTCTTCCATATATAAGTTGGTGGATTTCTTTAAAGGGCCATTATAGCGATAAAATATAAAGCTATAATTTGCTAGCACATGTTATTTTATCACTAGTAGAGAAGAAAAGAAAAGCAAATAAGCGCTGCAGATTGGATCAGCGGCAGTATCCGCTCAGGACAAGCAGTGCTCTACAGGTCCCAAGTGACACTTTAACTGTGTGTTTAACTCATACAAAGGTGAATAGCTTTGCCGCATCTCTAGTAATAAAATATCTTGCTCTAACAAATAAGTTAATTTTATTTTTATTGTTTTATAACAATGTTTGGATGATACACTATACAAATCATTTACAATTGTACATATCTCAGATTATTTGTAGAGCATTTTATTTTACTACTGTAATAGACCTTTCATTTTATTTTTCCAATCTTTCTAGCTTCACCAGTCTCACCAACTTCACCAGTTCCTATATCGTGTTTTGTAGCTAATTTACAAGTGCAGACCTCTCTATCCTGTAGTGAATCATCTGCAAATCATATAAAAACTGGTGAACAGTTAATGGTGAAGACATTTTACTTGCTGAGTGCCTAGGACCTAAGACCTGTTAGTTATATTTGTTAATATTTTTTAATGTTGTGTTTGCTGTATTTGTCCCTAGTTGAGTAATTGTATATAATGTAATAGGTACCTGTTTAGAATATAAAATATCATTCTAATACATTAAATATATATATTAATTTATAACAATATCTTCTTTCCTAAGGCATGTGGACCTCTTTATGCTTACAGATGTGGAAGTCTGCATTACACAACTGGAATTTGTGCAAATGTCAGTTCTAATTTTCAAGTTTTAAATTCTATTGCACCTTCTGTCCAAGGTAAAGAGTGTTGTAAAGTAAAAATACTTCAGTTTGCATTATCAATCTGTACAGATAGCAGACTGAAATGTAAGAAATTGATATTTAAGAGAAACAACTATATAGATAAAAAATGTATATATATATATATATTTGTAAAGAAGGGCACTCTCAGGATTTTTGTTTCAAACTCTATATATATTTATTTATTCTGACAACTTCAGAATTTTAATTATAGAAGATCATGGTCGACGTTTCGGCTCTTACTTGAGCTTCTTCAAGACAAAAGTTATCATTAGTCGGCTATTGAGCTGTACTCCTAGATGAAAAAATAGACATGGTGGTGAAGGGGTTTATTAGAATCAGTCTTAATACTGCAGCTACTTAACTAGCATTTCAAGACGCCACAAGTGAGCCTCAAATGCTGGGGCTATGAAGCTGCTTTTGCAGTTTAATAAATGGAGCCCAATGACTGAATCACAGGCTGGGCAGTCAAAAGGCTGACATGTAAAAGTAAAGGGGGCCGATTTAAATACGCTGTATTTAAGACATCACTGAATTTAAATTGCACAAGCAGTTCTGGTGGACTGCTTGTGCAATGCCGCCCCCTGGAGATTTGGGACCCATCGACTGCTAGCAGGGGGTGTCAATCAACCTGATCGTATAGGATCGGGCGGATTGATGTCTGCAGCTTTAGAGGCAGCGGGCCAGTTAAGGAGCAGCGGTCTTAAGACCTCTGCTTAATAACTGCTGTTTCCAGTGAGCCTGAAAGCTCGCGTGAAAACAGGGGCATCAGGGTCCATTCGGCCCTTGATGAATTGGCCCCAAGGTGTTCATCAAAAGACCATCTAGTTTTTATTTTTTAATCTGTTATATGTTTTGATATACCCCCCTTTTTGAAGGATCCAAACAAACGTTGGATTCAATATACATTTGAAGTCATTTTTTTGCACATATATATTTTATTATTAATTTTTTTTAATCAGATTTTTTATCCTGAATAAAAGTTTAATTTTAACATTTCTAATTGATAATTATTTTGTATGAAATATATCATTGTTTTTCGCTTAAAGGGATATGAAACCCAAAAATGTTTTTTTGTGATTCAGACAGAGCATAATATTTTAAAAAAAGTTTCCAATTTACTTCTATTATAAAATTTGCTTTGTTCTCCCATTGTACCATTTGTTGAAGAGATACCTAAGTGAGTGTGTGGAGCACTACATGGAAGGAAATCGTGCTGCCATCTAATGTTCTTGCAAATGGATAACATTATTGCAAAACATCTGCCATATAGTGCTCCAGACACGTGCACACTCCTGAGCTTACGTCCTTGTTTTTAACAAAGGATACCAAGAGAATAAAGACATTTTATAATAGAAGTTATTATAAACTTATTTAAAATTGCATGTTCTAGCTGCATCATGAAAGGAAAAATTTGTGTTTTATGTTTCTTTAAAGGGACACTGAACCCACATTTTTTCTTTCGTGATTCAGATAGAGCATGCAATTTTAAGCAACTTTCTAATTTACACCTATTATTACATTTTCTTAATTCCCTTGGTATCTTTATTTGAAATGCAAGAGTGTAAGGTTTAGATGCCGGCCCATTTTTGGTGAATAACCTGGGTTGTTTTTGCTGATTGGTGGATAAATTAATCCACCAATGAACACGTGCTGTCCAGGTGCGCTAAACCAAACAAATAGCTTAGATGCCTTCTTTTCAAATACAGATAGAAAGAGAACAAAGAAAAATTGATACTAGGAGTAAATTAGAAAGTTGCTTAAAATTGCATGCTCTATCTGAAACACAAAATAAAAAATTTGAGTTCAGTGTCCCTTTAATAATCACGTATTTGCCTCCTTATAGACTGTTTATTATAAAAATATGCAAATGTCTTATTGAGAGGTGCAGTAGTAGCTACTATACATCTATATATGATCATCTTTTCTTTTAGCCTTTAAAGGTATTTTCATACTTAACTTGATACTCACACTGTTAGACCAACAACCAGTACATGCTCATCAGTAGGAAACAAATATGCAGTGACATAAAATGACAGATTTCATTTATTAATTATTTCATTCTTTAGAATGTCGTGCTGAGTTGGACATTGTCATAGTACTTGATGGTTCTAACAGTATATACCCATGGCACAGTGTTGTTGACTTTTTACAGAATCTTTTAAAAAAGATGGATATCAGTCCAAATCAAACACAGGTAAGGGATTCATGCAACTATAGTTTTCTTTTTATTTGATTTTAGATAACTTGCACAGAAGAGTGGTCATTTTTATAGGCATCTACCCTAAGTTCACCTTATGTTTGTTTTTTTCATTTAAAATTAAACTATTGACCTATTAGACTGTTCTTGTTGAATACACTTTCCATTAAAAAAATATAAATATTTTAAAGAGGTATCTAATTTTTTATCACCAAAGGTTTTCTCAGGGACTCTAATCAGTTCACTTTATAATTAAATTTTCTGCAGTCTTACATCTGATGAGCAAATGAGTTGATTATGATTTTTTTTTTTTTTTTAAATGCGTTACCACCTTGTCTGTTGCAGGGGTTTTACAATACCCGATCTGGAATTGTTACTGGATTATAAACAGATTGCCACTGTGAATTTGTTAGCAAAACCTTCCAATGTTTGCAGCTAATTAGCTTATTATCTCTGATAAAGCCAGTTAGGAACACATATGTGTCAGGGTATTGACTTGTGAAGTAAACTTACAATTCTCAGAACTGGAAACCTCATAGTTGTCAAACAAATTACAGGATATGTAGGCAACATACATAATAAAAATAAATTGGAAAGTTTTTTTGTTTGTTTTTTACCTACACATAATTACGCATTTTAGATTATAACCTCAAAGTGTTTCATGTTCCTTTAACTTCCTGTTAGTCTCCAAAGTGCTAGTCAATACAAATGTGTGAAAAACATATTGCTGTATTTAAATAGTTTCTCTTATAGAAGTTCAAACTGAAAATTATAATAAATAAATAACGCCTAGATTACGAGTTTTGCGGTAACAGGGGTGCAGTGCTAATTTGCCCATTATTCTCACCGCTCACTTACCTGCAGTGCTGGTATTATGGGTTTTTATCAACCCGGCGTTAACAGGCAAGAAGTGAGCGTAGAGCAAAATTGTGCTCCACACTTTACTCCAATACGAACTCTGCTTAAGTAAGCGATGAACTGGTTGTACGTGCTCATGCACGATTTCCCCATAGACATCAATGGGGAGAGCCGGCTGAAAAAAAGTCTAACACCTGCAAAAAAGCAGCGTAAAGCTCAGTAACACAGCCCCATTGATTCCTATAGGAAAACTAAATTTATGTTTACACCTAACACCCTAACATAAACCCTGAGTCTAAACACCCCTAATCTTACACTTATTAACTCCTAATCTGCCACCCCCAACATCGCAGACACCTACATTATATTTATTAGCCCCTAATCTCCCTCCCCCAATGTCGCCGCAACCTACCTACATTTATTAACCTCTAATCTGCCACCCCCAATGTCGCTGCCACTATTCTAAATTTATTAACCCTTAAACCTAAGCCTAACCCTAACCCTAACACCCTCTAACTTAAATATAATTTAAATAAATCTAACTAAAAATTCCTATCAGCCAATACAATGCGAGCTCAATCCTATTGGCTGATTGGATCAGCCAATAGGATTTTTTCAACCTTAATTCCGATTGGCTGATATAATTCTATCAGCCAATCAGAATCTAAGGAACACCATCTTGGATGACGTCACTTAAAGGTACCTTCATTCGTCGGGTAGTCATCGTTGGAAGAGGATGCTCTGCGCTGGTTGTCTTGAAGATGGACCCGCTCCGCATCGGAAGGATGAAGATAGAAGATGCCGTCTGGATGAAAACTTCTGCCCGTCTGGAGGACCACTTCTGCCCGTCTGGAAGACCACTTTTGCCGGCTTCGTTGAGGACATCTTGCCGCTTGGATGAAGACTTCTCCCGGTAAGTGAATCTTCAGGGGGTTAGTGTTTCTTTGGGGCAATGCCCCGCAAAAGGCCCTTTTAAGGGCTATTGGTAGTTTAGTTTAGGCTAGGGTTTTTTTTTTTTTTTTTTTTGGGGGGGGGCTTTTTTTATTTTGATAGAGCTATTAGATTAGATGTAATTAGTTTATAGATCTTGTAAATTGTTTTTTATTTTCTGTAATTTAGCTTGTTTGTTTTTGTAATTTAGCTAATTTTATTTAATTGTATTTAATTTAGGGAATTTATTTAATTGTTGTGTAATGTTAGTGTCACTTAGGTTATGTTTTATTTTACAGGTCAATTTGTATTTATTTTAGCTAGGTAGTTAGTAAATAGTTAATAACTATTTAGTAACTCTTCTACTTAGGTAAAATAAATACAAACTTGCCTGTAAAATAAAAATAAACCCTAAGCTAGATACAATGTAACTATTAGTTTTATTGTAGCTAGCTAAGGGTTTATTTTACATTTAAGTATTTAGTTTTAAATATATTTTTTAATTAGATTTAGTCTGATTTCTTTGGGGCAATGCCCCGCAAAAGGCCCTTTTAAGGGCTATTGGTAGTTTAGTTTAGGCTAGGGTTTTTTTTATTTTGGGAGGGCTTTTTTATTTTGATAGGGCTATTAGATTAGGTGTAATTAGTTTAAAGATCTTGTAATTTGTTTTTTATTTTCTGTAATTTAGTGTTTGTTTGTTTTTTGTAATTTAGCTAATTGTATTTAATTTATTTAATTGTATTTAATTTAGGGAATTTATTTTATAGGTCAATTTGTATTTATTTTAGCTAGGTAGTTATTAAATAGTTAATAACTATTTAGTAACTATTCTACCTAGGTAAAATAAATACAAACTTGCCTGTAAAATAAAAATAAACCCTAAGATAGATACAATGTAACTATTAGTTATATTGTAGCTAGCTTAGGGTTTATTTTATAGGTAAGTATTTAGTTTTAAATAGGAATTATTTAGTTAATGATTGGAATGTTTAGTTAGGTTTATTTAAATTATATTTAAGTTATGGGGTGTTAGGGTTAGGGTTAGACTTAGGTTTAGGGGTTAATAAATTTAGCATAGTGGTGGCGACGTTGGGGCGGCAGATTAGGGTTTCTAAGTATAATGTAGGTGGCAGCGATAACCGGAGTGGCAGATTAGGGGTTAATAAATGTAGGTAGGTGGCGGAGATGTTAGGGACAGCAGATTAGGGGATGATAATATTTAACTAGGGGGCGGGATTGCGGCGGTTTACGGGTTAATATGTTTACTCTAGTGGAGGCAATGTCCGGAGCGGCAGATTAGGGGTTAATATTTTTATTATAGTGTTTGCGATGCGGGAGGGCCTCGGTTTAGGGATAATAGGTAGTTTATGGGTGTTAGTGTATTTTTTAGCACTTTAGTTATGAGTTTTATGCTACGGCTTTGTAGTGTAAAACTCATAACTGCTGAATTTAAAATGCATTAGGAATCTTGACGGGATATGGTGTACCGCTCACTTTTTGGCCTCCCATGACAAACTCGTAATACCAACGCTATGGAAGTCCCATTGAAAATAGACTATACGCAATTTGCGTAAGTTGGTTTGCGGTAAGGCCAAAAAAAGTGTGTGGTGCCCCTAAACCTAAAAGACTCGTAATGCCAGCGGTAGTAAAAAAGCAGTGTTAGGACCTGTTAACGCTGCTTTTTCACCTAACCGCAAAACTCGTAATCTAGCCGTAAGTTAATTAAATCACACAAAATTACATTTTATGGCACTACCAAGTGGCGAGCGGACATGATTCACTATAGCGAATCGTGTCCGCTCGACATCACTAAATGCAGGCAGCATACGCTATCCAAAGTTATCATTACACAAGCATTTCTGGTGAAACACTTGTGCAATGCCACCCCCTGGTCACTGGTGGCCAAATCAGCCGATAGCTGGGCCTGTCAATCATCCAGATCGGATCAGGATGATTTCAATCTGCCACCTAAAAGGTCTTACGACCGCTGCTTCTTAACTTCTGTTTCAGACGAGCCTCCGAAGCAGCATCGGCTGGTTAATAAATGGAGCCCAAAGACTTTAAAGGGACAGTAAAGTCACAAAAAATCTTTCATGGTTTAAATAGGGCATGTCATTTTAAACAACTTTACAATTTACTTTTATTACCAATTTTGCTTTGTTCACTTGGTATTCTTAGTTGAAAGCTAAATCTAGGAGGTTCATGTGCTAATTTCTTAGACCTTGAAGACTGCCTCTAATAGGAAAGCATTTTGACAGTTTTTCACCACTAGAGGGCGTTAGTTCATGTGTTTCATATAGATAACATTGAGCTCCGGCACGTGAAGATCCTAAGAGCAAGCACTGATTGGCTAAAAATGCATGTCTGTCAAAAGAACTGAAATAAGGGGGCAGTTTGCAGAGGCATAGATACAAGGTAATCACAGAGGTAAAAAGTATATTATTATAACTGTGTTGGTTATGCAAAATTGGGGAATGGGTAATAAAGGGATTATCTACCTTTTTAAACAACAACAATTCTGGTGTTCACTGTCCCTTTAATTTTAATTCACTGGAGTCTGCAAAACAAAAACTTCAGCTTTAATTTGGGAATGTTTTTTAATAGCATTTTAATTTATTAAAATTGTGCTTATATGTAGTCAGAATTAGGAATGAACTATAACTTCAAAAAAATTAGTAAATGAGCAAAAAACTATAAGAAATGTCACATTTTCTGCCCATTTAGTCAATTTAAAAGTAAGGGGGAAAAAGATTATGACTACATATAAGCACACTTGTAATTTCAAATATGCCTAATTTGGGGATATTGTTTGGAAATAAATATTTGATATAATTTGCTTTAATTTTAGAATTAGCAAGAAAAACTTAAAGAAAACTTAAAAGGACATTAAAACATCTTGTACCACTGAACCTAATATTATTGTATCACATATACATTCAACACATAAATAAAAATAAATACAAGGTTATGAATGGCAGAATAATATATATCCTTACTTATATGTGAGGACATATATAATTTTATCATTCTATACATCATTTTATCATTCTAATTTATCAGTAGAGATTGTAAAAATAATAATAAAATAAACATTAGAATTTATATTTAAACTATTTAGCAACATTTGACTTTAAATAGTAAAATTATTATTCAATGTACACAGTATAAAAGCATTTAATGTACAATGTAATTTCAAAATACAAACTTAAAATTGTCTTAAAAATGTACACAATTTTAAAGTATTGTAATTGTTCAAAAAGTTACAAAATTCAAACCAAACTTTTTTTTCTATTATACAGATCGTCTCGCAGTCTCTGCAAGTGTGCTCTATAGGGTGATTTATTTGATGTATCTAAAGTTATTTCACAGGTCATTGTATCCTAAAAGCATTGTATCCCTGCATGTCTCGCTTATAAATCTTCCCAAATTTATGCTTGAGAGATTGTCTTAAAGTATATGCAAAGTACTTGTTAGATTGTTAGAAGAAAAGATAAGTATGGGAAATAGGGATGGTTGAATGTTTTGCAAAATGGAAAAAAAAAAAAAATGTAACACATTTGTTCGTTCATTTTGAATTTCGTATGTTTGAACAACATTCTAACATTCTTTAATGTTATAGTATGTATAATGCTATCTTTAAATATAATATTCAAATTATGTAATATTCAAAATAGAAAAATTTGAATCAATATATTTGTATCTGTTATGTATCAATTTACTAAATTCCCCCCACATGAACTATTGAACTTCTGAATAGTATTTGTTAAATCTAATGTTACATTAGAAATTTTGAATGTAGATATTAGATCTATTTATGAACATTTGAAAATGAAACAGATTTCTCCTTGTGAAAGTGCAATCCAGGTTGCACATGCCTAGTGAATACATGTTAAGACACGCTCAAAACAGTGCAATCTGATTTTCATTTGTAAATTAAAATTATAATGTTATCAGTCCAGAGTTCTCCCTGTTACTAATTTTATGAATAGTAAAACAGCTTTGCAATATACTTTCATTATTTATTTTTTTTTTTTTCATGTAATTTGGCTCTGAAAATTGGGTCTTTTCTAATAATCAGACCTGGAAAAGTGCCTATAGGAATTCTTAAAGCTAAACCTAATTCCCTTTAACCTAGTTCTTACTCTAATTCCCTTTAACTGATAACACTGGCAAAACAATGCATTGCTACTAGCAATATGTCCATGGTTAGCCTTGTAGTTCTGGATTGGCTCATCAAAAGAAGGCAAATGGTGGATGGAATTTGGCTATTAAAAATAAATAAAACAAATGTAGCAAACAAGATATTAGTTTGTTAAAAAATATTAAACTTGGCTGAAATTTCATTCTATAGCAAGAGACATGTCTTGTAATTACAAGGTGTTATTGTCCTTTTAAAGACACAGTTACACATGCAAGCAATAGTCCATCAATACAATGATCTAACATAGAACAATTTCTGTTTGCACTATCTCTTTCTTACCACTTATGGAGTATTTAAAACAAATCAGAAGTAACACTAGATAAAAAAAAGGCTTACAATCATCTTAGATCAATAGGTGTTATGTGGGTTTTAGAAAGAGTTAAAAAGTTATGAAATTATCTTGAGCATCTCTTATGCACCAAATAAAGCAAATTAAAGTAGGCTTTATAGTTAGAAAAAAGACTTCCAAGGACCCCTACCAAAATAGAATACATTTTGTTTAAAATAAATACAAAATATTTAATTTTTTTATAATTGGTCACCAGTTTATACTTATGAATATTTTGCAATTGTTTAAAATATGGTGTATGTTTCTTTATTTTTTGCATCTTATCTTGCAGTACAAAATATGTATATTTTAATATGCAAATCTTTTTTTTTTTTGCCTAATTCCATATTGTTTATTTGAAATATGTGGAATTATATATTTTTTAAATATATATATATATATATATATATATATATATATATACCGTATATATATTAATATATACATTATCTTCTTTTGTTTAAGGTTGGCATAGTTCAGTATGGAGAAAATGTGACTCATGAATTTAATCTAAACACATATAATTCAACAGCAGCTGTATTGCAAGCAGCTATGAAAATTAAACAGAGAGGTGGATCACGGACTATGACAGCTCTCGGTATAGATACTGCTAGGTAAGCCAAAAGCATATTATATGAGAGTACTGGATATTTTTGTATTTTAAAGAATTTTCCCATGATGCCACTAACACAAAACTACATCCCATTTAAAGATAAGATAGAATTGTGAAACAGTCCAATGACTAATTATTTACAACAGTATGTGTTCCATTATTGAACCATGGATGGAAAATAGAAATTGTCTGCAATGACATTTTGATCTGAACAGTTTCATTGTGCTCTGTGCAATCCTAAATTGTGGGAACAGAAAATTTTAGAAGATGTAACAAATTTCAGAGATCAGAATGTTATTACAAATGGATCAAGCGTGCCATTGTTAAAAGGACATGGAACCCAACATGTTTCTTCAATGATGCAGATAGAACATACATTTTTAAGCAACTTTCCAATTTATTTATTTTTTAAAAGTTTTTTTCAATGCACCACTGGGAGCTAGATGAATACAATAGTTAAACCAATGACAAGAGGCATATATGTGTAGCCATCAATCAGCATCTAGTTCCTAGTTCCTAAGCCTATCTAGTTAAGATTTTCAACAAACAATATCAAGAGAATGAAGCAAAATAGATAATAGAAGTAAATTTGAAAGTTAAATACAACGCAATAAGTGTGCACTCAATTCTTTTTAAACCATTTTAAAGTTCATTTGCAGTGCATACAGTCATAGTTACATTTAAACCAAAAAAGTAAAGAAGAAAAAGATACCTATATATATATACTGTATATATATATATATCAAAAGAATGACACAGGCAACACTTGCAGTGAAAAAATATATCAGTATAATTTTATTTAAACCTCATAAAACATCGGTGGGACAAAACTTGGTCTATTTCTGTAAAACATTTTAAAAGAACACTATGGGAAATACAGTACTGTATAATAAATGCTATATGGTACAAAAGGTACAGTTAAATGCCACATAGACAGAATATATCAAATCTCAGGCAAAATGAGAGCACTTAAAGTGCCAAAGCACGCTCTCTCACAATGATTGCCTGTAACTGACAGTCCAAACAAACACACTAGATGAAATTACAATTGAATGATGGTGATAAGAAAGAAATCTCTTATTGTATACAACACTCTCTCCTTCCACATCCAAATCCAAATAAACTTAGGTAGTGTGATCAATGAAACTGTCACAAGTTATCCACTTATAATTTAATTGTGTGCGCGCTGTAGCTTTAAAATCGCCATTTAGGATAAAAAGGCAATCCTTGTTAGCAATACTGTAACTGACGTCGATAGTATACAGATACTTATCTCTGCTCCATTGTAGAAAGTGCTTGATGCATATTTTCTGCTGCTTTAATGGTTCTCACAAGTCTCCTTGCAAATAGGGGATTCCCCTCCAGGACCTGCTACCACAATGTCCAGCCGACAAAGGCCTCAGCAATCACAAGCCCAGCACACAAGTACAGCTTCCCACAGGCTCAGAGTGTTGTTTCAAAAGTGATTAGCCACACATACAAAAAAGGGTTTAAGTGTATGTTGGTGCATCCATTCCACAATATTCCTGTGTAATATCTATACAGTTTATCTGTGCTCCTATGAATCATTTTTCCATATCTATAACTAATGATACCCATGCAGGTGATACAACCTAAGTATTCATGTGAAAATCGATGATTGGGACACTGATGTACTTATATCTCTCATAAAGTATTCTTATTCCACAGTTGCTGCTTTGTTTCAAAGATTATCAATATATGAGAGGATATAATATTGGACCATTTAGTGATTTTAGCGTAATATATAAACTATAGTGGCACAGACAGCACTAGATTATATACAACATAGTTTAATGGAAAAAGAAAAAGGGTTATTCAGAAATCCCTATATATTATGGAAGCACCTTGGAACTGCATGAAAGAATAAACTGTGCGCTATATATAGATTTACTCAAATACGCTTATCTCATACAAATCACTATGGCCTAGATTTAGAGTTCGGCGGTAAAAGGGCTGTTAACGCTCCACGGGCTTTTTTCTGGCCGCACCATAAATTTAACTCTGGTATCGAGAGTTAAAACAAATGCTGCGTTAGGCTCCAAAAAAGGAGCGTAGGGCATTTTTACCGCAAATGCAACTCTCGATACCAGAGTTGCTTACGGACGCGGCCGGCATCAAAAACGTGCTCGTGCACGATTCCCCCATAGGAAACAATGGGACTGTTTGAGCTGAAAAAAAACCTAACACCTGCAAAAAAGCAGCGTTCAGCTCCTAACGCAGCCCCATTGTTTCCTATGGGAAAACACTTCCTACGTCTGCACCTAACACTCTAACATGTACCCCGAGTCTAAACACCCCTAACCTTACACTTATTAACCCCTAATCTGCCGCCCCCGCTATCGCTGACCCCTGCATTACACTTTTAACCCCTAATCTGCCGCTCCGTAAACCGCCGCAACCTACGTTATCCCTATGTACCCCTAATCTGCTGCCCTAACATCGCCGACCCCTATGTTATATTTATTAACCCCTAATCTGCCCCCCACAACGTCGCCGACACCTACCTACACTTATTAACCCCTAATCTGCCGAGCGGACCTGAGCGCTACTATAATAAAGTTATTAACCCCTAATCCGCCTCACTAACCCTATCATAAATGGTATTAACCCCTAATCTGCCCTCCCTAACATCGCCGACACCTACCTTCAATTATTAACCCCTAATCTTCCGATCGGAGCTCACCGCTATTCTAATAAATGTATTAACCCCTAAAGCTAAGTCTAACCCTAACACTAACACCCCCCTAACTTAAATATAATTTACATATAACGAAATAAATTAACTCTTATTAAATAAATTAATCCTATTTAAAGCTAAATACTTACCTGTAAAATAAATCCTAATATAGCTACAATATAAATTATAATTATATTATAGCTATTTTAGGATTAATATTTATTTTACAGGCAACTTGGTATTTATTTTAACTAGGTACAATAGCTATTAAATAGTTAAGAACTATTTAATAGTTACCTAGTTAAAATAATTACAAATTTACCTGTAAAATAAATCCTAACCTAAGATATAATTAAACCTAACACTACCCTATCAATAAAATAATTAAATAAACTACCTACAATTACCTACAATTAACCTAACACTACACTATCAATAAATTCAATAAACACAATTGCTACAAATAAATACAATTAAATAAACTAGCTAAAGTACAAAAAATAAAAAAGAACTAAGTTACAGAAAATAAAAAAATATTTACAAACATAAGAAAAATATTACAACAATTTTAAACTAATTACACCTACTCTAAGCCCCCTAATAAAATAACAAAGCCCCCCAAAATAAAAAATTCCCTACCCTATTCTAAATTAAAAAAGTTACAAGCTCTTTTACCTTACCAGCCCTGAACAGGGCCCTTTGCGGGGCATGCCCCAAGAAGTTCAGCTCTTTTGCCTGTAAAAAAAAACATACAATACCCCCCCCCCCCAACATTACAACCCACCACCCACATACCCCTAATCTAACCCAAACCCCCCTTAAATAAACCTAACACTAATCCCCTGAAGATCTTCCTACCTTGTCTTCACCATCCAGGTATCACCGATCGGTCCTGGCTCCGATATCTTCATCCAACCCAAGCGGGGGCTAGACATCCACTGAAGAAGTCCAGAAGAGGGTCCAAAGTCTTCCTCCTATCCGGCAAGAAGAGGACATCCGGACCGGCAAACATCTTCTCCAAGCGGCATCTTCGATCTTCTTCCATCCGGTGCGGAGCGGGTCCATCTTGAAGCAGGCGACGCGGATCCATCCTCTTCTTCCGATGTCTCCCGACGAATGACGGTTCCTTTAAGGGACGTCATCCAAGATGGCGTCCCTCGAATTCCGATTGGCTGATAGGATTCTATCAGCCAATCGGAATTAAGGTAGGAATTTTCTGATTGGCTGATGGAATCAGCCAATCAGAATCTAGTTCAATCCGATTGGCCGATCCAATCAGCCAATCAGATTGAGCTCGCATTCTATTGGCTGATCGGAACAGCCAATAGAATGCGAGCTCAATCTGATTGGCTGATTGGATCAGCCAATCGGATTGAACTAGATTCTGATTGGCTGATTCCATCAGCCAATCAGAAAATTCCTACCTTAATTCCGATTGGCTGATAGAATCCTATCAGCCAATCGGAATTCGAGGGACGCCATCTTGGATGACGTCCCTTAAAGGAACCGTCATTCGTCGGGAGACATCGGAAGAAGAGGATGGATCCGCGTCGCCTGCTTCAAGATGGACCCGCTCCGCACCGGATGGAAGAAGATCGAAGATGCCGCTTGGAGAAGATGTTTGCCGGTCCGGATGTCCTCTTCTTGCCGGATAGGAGGAAGACTTTGGACCCTCTTCTGGACTTCTTCAGTGGATGTCTAGCCCCCGCTTGGGTTGGATGAAGATATCGGAGCCAGGACCGATCGGTGATACCTGGATGGTGAAGACAAGGTAGGAAGATCTTCAGGGGATTAGTGTTAGGTTTATTTAAGGGGGGTTTGGGTTAGATTAGGGGTATGTGGGTGGTGGGTTGTAATGTGGGGGGGGGGGGGTATTGTATGTTTTTTTTACAGGCAAAAGAGCTGAACTTCTTGGGGCATGCCCCGCAAAGGGCCCTGTTCAGGGCTGGTAAGGTAAAAGAGCTTGTAACTTTTTTAATTTAGAATAGGGTAGGGAAATTTTTATTTTGGGGGGCTTTGTTATTTTATTAGGGGGCTTAGAGTAGGTGTAATTAGTTTAAAATTGTTGTAATATTTTTCTTATGTTTGTAAATATTTTTTTATTTTCTGTAACTTAGTTCTTTTTTATTTTTTGTACTTTAGCTAGTTTATTTAATTGTATTTATTTGTAGCAATTGTGTTTATTGAATTTATTGATAGTGTAGTGTTAGGTTAATTGTAGGTAATTGTAGGTAGTTTATTTAATTATTTTATTGATAGGGTAGTGTTAGGTTTAATTATATCTTAGGTTAGGATTTATTTTACAGGTAAATTTGTAATTATTTTAACTAGGTAACTATTAAATAGTTCTTAACTATTTAATAGCTATTGTACCTAGTTAAAATAAATACCAAGTTGCCTGTAAAATAAATATTAATCCTAAAATAGCTATAATATAATTATAATTTATATTGTAGCTATATTAGGATTTATTTTACAGGTAAGTATTTAGCTTTAAATAGGATTAATTTATTTAATAAGAGTTAATTTATTTCGTTATATGTAAATTATATTTAAGTTAGGGGGGTGTTAGTGTTAGGGTTAGACTTAGCTTTAGGGGTTAATACATTTATTAGAATAGCGGTGAGCTCCGATCGGAAGATTAGGGGTTAATAATTGAAGGTAGGTGTCGGCGATGTTAGGGAGGGCAGATTAGGGGTTAATACCATTTATGATAGGGTTAGTGAGGCGGATTAGGGGTTAATAACTTTATTATAGTAGCGCTCAGGTCCGCTCGGCAGATTAGGGGTTAATAAGTGTAGGTAGGTGTCGGCGACGTTGTGGGGGGCAGATTAGGGGTTAATAAATATAACATAGGGGTCGGCGATGTTAGGGCAGCAGATTAGGGGTACATAGGGATAACGTAGGTTGCGGCGGTTTACGGAGCGGCAGATTAGGGGTTAAAAGTGTAATGCAGGGGTCAGCGATAGCGGGGGCGGCAGATTAGGGGTTAATAAATGTAATACAGGGGTCGGCGGTGTTAGGGGCAGCAGATTAGGGGTACATAAGTATAACGTAGGTGGCGGTCGGCAGATTAGGGGTTAAAATTTTTAATCGAGTGGCGGCGATGTGGGGGAGCTCGGTTTAGGGGTACATAGGTAGTTTATGGGTGTTAGTGTACTTTAGGGTACAGTAGTTAAGAGCTTTATAAACCGGCGTTAGCCAGAAAGCTCTTAACTCCTGCTATTTTCAGGCGGCTGGAATCTTGTCGTTAGAGCTCTAACGCTCACTGCAGAAACGACTCTAAATACCGGCGTTAGAAAGATCCCATTGAAAAGATAGGCTACGCAAATGGCGTAGGGGGATCTGCGGTATGGAAAAGTCGCGGCTGCAAAGTGAGCGTTAGACCCTTTAATCACTGACTCCAAATACCAGCGGGCGGCCAAAACCAGCGTTAGGAGCCTCTAACGCTGGTTTTGACGGCTACCGCCGAACTCTAAATCTAGGCCTATGGCTAATTTCCCCTCTTCAATTTCAATATTATACCCATTATTGTGGTTTTAATATATTTTTGTTTTTATGTAACAACAAATTAAAATTTAAGTTTTAATAAATTATAATACGAAAAATTATATTACACGTTCCTAAGTGCAATAGGAGTATTCTTTTTCAGTCCTTTACTGGAATTTACTTTTTAAGTATCTTATAATGCACTGCACCCCATCCAAAAGAGACTGTGTATAACATATTAGCAAACCTTTTACTACTATAAGTAAGATGTACATAATAAATAATAATAAAGTAGTGTCTTTGGTTTCCCATAGTATAAGTACATACTGTATGTTAGCAAATGTCCAAATATGGAAATCATCTGAGAGTTATTATTCATTTTATGTTTTGTGTGTTCTATTTTGAAATGCTTCTGCTTTTCATTTTTGTTTAAAACTTCTCAAATTTTTAAACAAAATGCAAATTTACTAATGGTATTCTACAGAGGGAAATAAACAGCAGTTGCAGTAACTTGCTTTGAAATTTTGCAACTTAAAGGAACATGAAAAACAATTTTTTTTTCATGATTTAGGTAGAACATAAAATTTGTAACAACTTTCCAGTTTACTTCTATCATCAAATTTGCTTCATTCTCTTGTTATGCTTTGTTAAAGGAGCAGCAATGCACTACTGGTTTCTAATTGAACATATGGGTGAGCCAATGACAATTGGTATATATATATATATATATATATATATATATACAGCCACCAATCAGCAGCTAGAACCTAGGTTGAGGTTATTTGCTGTTTCTGAGCTTACCTAGATAAACCTTTCAGCAAAAGATAACAAGAGAAGGAAGCAAATTAAATAATATAAGTAAATTGGAAAGTTGTTTAAAAGTGTATGTTCTATCTAAATCATGAATGTCTAATGACTTTAAAGGAACATACACTTATTCAACTCAAATGCTCTATTTCGTCACAGCCTTTATTTTTAAACAAATCACCACAATAAAGGATATGGGGGTCGATCCGATATAAAGCGTCGCCCGCAAAAGCCGGCGACGCCAATATTTACGCTGATTTGGTATCCTATATACAGCGTAACCTAGAAGTTACGCGCGTATATTTCTGCCGTCGCCCGTAGTTTTTTGGGCCATAGGCAGGTATACCAAACCAGCGCAGTTTGGTATCCAATATGCAGCGTAAGGACTTACGTGGCGAAAATGGAGAAAACTTACTCCATTTTCACCTCGCCACAAAAAGCAGCCGTAGTAAGCCTTACGCTGACTATTGGAGCCCCGTAACTTCCTAAACTGGCTGCTAAAATAAACCTAACACCTAACGCATGCGCAATGTCTATCTCCCTGTCAACCGCGATCCCCCCCCCCCCGAAATCCCTAATAAAGTTATTACCCCCTAAACCGCCGCTCCCGGACCCCACCGCCATCTACATAAACTAACCCCCTACTGTGAGCCTCTAAAACCGCCGCCATCTACCTTATCTATCCCCTAATCTGACCCCTTACACCGCCGCCACCTATATAAAAATTATTAACCCCTAATCTAATCCCCTTACACCGCCGCCATCTCTATTAAAATGATTAACCCCTAATTTAATCTACCTACCCCGCCGCCAGCTATATTATCTATATTAACCCTAAGTATATTATAGTTAATATAGGTATTACATTATATATATTAACTATTTTAACCCTAATTATATTAGGGTTAATATAGTTACTATAGTATTTATATTAACTATATTAACTCTATCTAACCCTAACTAAATTTATATTAAATTAATCTAATTCATTTATAAACTAAAATATACCTATTTAAATCTAAATACTTACCTATAAAATAAACCATAAGATAGCTACAATATAATTAATAATTACATTGTAGCTATGTTAGGGTTAATATTTATTTTACAGGTAAATAGTTAATTATTTTAACTAGGTATAATAGATATTAAATAGTTATTAACTATTTAATATCTACCTAGTTAAAATAATTACCCAATTACCTGTAAAATAAATCCTAACCTAAGTTACAAATACACCTACACTATCAATAAATTTAATAAACTACAAACATCTGATTCAATCAGCCAATCAGATTTTTTTAACTTAATTCCGATTGGCTGATAGAATCCTATCAGCCAATCGGAATTCGGCGGACGCCATCTTGGATGACGTCATTTAAAGGTACCTCATTCCAAGTTCAGCAGTCGGCCGGGATGGATGCTCCGCGGCGGCGGAGCGAAGAAAGAAGATTGAAGATGCCGCCGGAAGAATGAAGACTTTGCTGCCGCTTGGAGGAAGACGTCGCCGGAGGAAGAATTCTTCTTTGCCGCTTGGAGGATGACATCGCCGGAGGAAGAATTATTCTTTGCCGCTTGGAGGAAGACATCGCCCGGATCGGATCAGGAGTTCGGCCCGGTGTGGTGAAGACAAGGTAGGGAGATCTTCAGGGGGGTAGTGTTAGGCTTTTTTAAGGGGGGTTTGGGTGGGTTTAGAATAGGGGTATGTGGGTGGTGGGTTGTAATGGGGGGGGGATTGTATTTGTTGAATGCAAAAGAGCTGAATTCTTTGGGGCATGCCCCACAAAAGGCCCTTTTAAGGGCTGGTAAGGTAAAGAGCTTTGAAATTTGTTTAATTTAGAATAGGGCAGGGAATTTTTTTTATTTTGGGGGTTTATTATTTTATTAGGGGGCTTAGAATAGGTGTAATTAGCTTAAAAATCTTGTAATCTTTTTTTTATTTTTTGTAATTTAGTGTTTGTTTTTTTTTGTAATTTAGTTTAGTTAATTTAATTGTATTTTTAGATAGATGTTTGTAGTTTATTAAATTTATTGATAGTGTAGGTGTATTTGTAACTTAGGTTAGGATTTATTTTACAGGTAATTGGGTAATTATTTTAACTAGGTAGATATTAAATAGTTAATAACTATTTAATATCTATTATACCTAGTTAAAATAATTAACTATTTACCTGTAAAATAAATATTAACCCTAACATAGCTACAATGTAATTATTAATTATATTGTAGCTATCTTAGGGTTTATTTTATAGGTAAGTATTTAGATTTAAATAGGAATATTTTAGTTTATAAATTAATTAGATTAATTTAATTTAAATTTAGTTAGGGTTAGATAGAGTTAATATAGTTAATATAAATACTATAGTAACTATATTAACCCTAATATAATTAGGGTTAATATAGTTAATATATATAATGTAATAACTATATTAACTATAATATACTTAGGGTTAATATAGATAATATAGCTGGCGGCGGGGTAGGTAGATTAAATTAGGGGTTAATCATTTTAATAGAGATGGCGGCGGTGTAAGGGGCTTACATTAGGGGTTAATAATTTTAATATAGATGGCGGCGGTGTTAGGGGCTCACTTTAGGGGGTTATAGATATAATATAGCTGGCGGCGGGGTACGGGAGCGGCGGTTTAGGGGTTAATAGCTTTTTTATTGTTAGCATAGTGAGGGGGGATAGCGGATAGAGGGTTAGACAGTGCGGGCTATGTTAGGGAGGCGTGTTAGACAGTGCGGGCTATGTTAGGGAGGCGTGTTAGACAGTGCGGGCTATGTTAGGGAGGCGTGTTAGACAGTGCGGGTGTTTTAAACTTTAGTCAGGTTTTATAGGCGCCGGCAGTTTCTAACGTGCCGCAAGTCACTGGCGACGCCAGAAATTTGTACTTGCGCAGATTTCTGGACATCGCTGGTTTATCCGACTTACGGCACGTTAGCATCTGACGGCGACTTATATGGGATGGCTCGAGTTGCGAGCTGAAACTGCGGGCGACGCCGGTTCCCTCGCTTGCGCCGCAAACTGCGATCTATATCGGATCGCGCCCATGATCTAACACAGAAACGTGCAGATGGAAAGGTTGGTCTTTACACAAAATCACAGAAGGAATCTCCACCACTTTGTAGTTGCAGCAATAAATACTTCCAAAGTAATAGTGAAATAGTATTAAAACTGTATTGTCCCAAATCAGAAGACATATTACCGAGACTTAGCTCTATGTAGTAAAGCATTATATTAAACAACCACAAATTCCAAGCTCGATTCCAAACATATACATCAGGCGTGTAATTCTGTTTAAACTTGAATTTTTTTTTAATAAAAACAATAATATAATAAAATTAGATGTCACATAGGTGGCAAACTTGATAAAGCTAACCCACGCTACTGCAATGTCTGAGATACAAGCAATAACAAGAAAATAAAAATCCTTTTGCAAAAAATTAATAAAAGTTATGTACAGGTCATATCTGTAATAGCTAACTAATAGGAGACTATTTATCAAGCTCCGTATGGAGCTTGATGCCCCGTGTTTCTGGCGAGAATTCAGGCTCACCGGAAACAGACGTTATGAAGCAGCGGTCTAAAGACCGCTGCTCATAACCTGTCCGCCTGCTTTGAGGCGGCGGACAGACATTGCAGGAAATCAACCCGATCGGGTTGACTGACACCCCCTGCTAGCAGCCGATTGGCCGCAAATCTGCAGGGGGCGGCATTGCACCAGCAGTTCACAAGAACTGCTGGTGCAATGATAATAGCCGAGAGTGTATACTGTCGGCATTTATCGATGTCCAGCGGACATGATCCGCAATATCGGATCATGTCCGCTCGCACGTTCTTAAATCGGCCCCATAGTGGATACAATGGCAAACTTTCAGGATACTGAGGTCCCTTCATCGGGCAAGGGACTTTAGTGTCCTGAAAGCTTGTCATTGTATCCACTATTAGTTAGCAATTAAAGGCATGTCTTGTACATCGCTTTTGTTATTTTCACACAAAAGGCTTTTTAATTTCTTAGCATACATTGGGTAACATGGTACTGCCCTTTTTCTGAAACAATACAAGCGTATTACTAATCTCCAGACTGACTTTGCGTTTTTTTTTTATGGCTTAGTAAATGCCCCAACCCCTTTTGTGATTTTGTGACATTGGTTTCTAGCCAGATCGGATTTACATTTTACTAATGATTTTGGATTTATCAAGCAACCCTAAATAAAAGGAAAGGCCCTTCTTTTAATTGAGCGTGTATGTGTTTGTATGGCTATCAGTTGATTTCAATCCCAACAGTGATCACCTGATAGGAGCACGGACTATGGCACAAACACAAATGATGCTGATAAAGTGAAAAACATGTCTGACAGCAGTCCAAGGAAATTTTGAATAATTTTATTTTCTTGCACATGAGAAATATACTCTGAAATGGTCACAGATGCCATTTAAGATGTACAACACAATATATGGTCTAGAATAATGACCCCCCCCCCCCCCCAAATAAAAAAAGCCTAAACTTAAGAAATCGCTTTCTAAAAAAATAAAAAAAACCTAAATAGAACATTTGGTTGGGCATTGCCCAATGCTCTTTTGCTGCCCAAAAAATCCCTTTTCTAAAAAAGGGCATTTGGTACTGCATGGATTAGGCTTTTTTTTTGGGGGGGGGGGTTATACATTTATTGTAGAATGGGGTTGAAGTATTTTTTATAAAAAGAGCTGTAACACTGGTTAGTATTAATTTTGAGTTTTTTTTTATTTTGGGCTGTTTTTATTTTAAAGGGGAACTTAGATTTAGAAACAGCATAACTGTGTGTTTGTTTGTTTGTTTGTTTGTTTGTAGTGTTTTTGTTTTCTGTAATGTTATTTTTTTTTTTTTGTAAATGTAGTGTTTATTTTTTGTAACTAATGGGGTTTTAGCTTAGATGTGGGGGGTTAGGTGTTAGGTAGTTAAGTATTGTAGGGGTAGTTTGCTTTGGGGGGGCTGTGGCTGTGTATGGGGTTAATAGGTTAGGGGGCTTATTGCATTGGGGGTGGTAGCGGTGTAGAGGTTAATAGGTTAGGGGGTGGTAAGGTGTTAAGGTTATGGCAGATTAGGGATTAATAGTATAGTTTGTGCTGAGGTGTGAGGGCACATAAGAGGTTAGTTTATTTAGTTTTGAATTTATATCTAATTTTAAAATGATATGCATTGTCATGAATAATGCATATTGTTTTAAGTATTGTATCTAATTTAAAATGTAGTTATTATTGATTGTTCATTTTATTAATGTAAGCATAAATATATAATTTAAAGGATATATTATGGCAAAAAAATGAAAAAATGACACTTCACGGGTCCACACCCTTTTTAGAAAATATTGACAGACCGACACTTTGAATATCGGGGCCTGGGCGAGACTCTCTGTAGGTAGGTCACATTGTCCTAAAGTTCTTTTATATTTTACATTGAACTAGCTCGGGGGTTTTCAAAGTTTTAGGCAGTGGGTCTCCCCGGGGACAAAATTTACAAGACAACTCTAGTACCCCCCTGGGGAGACCGGCCTCACAGTTTGAAAACCAGAGGACTAGCTTGAACTGTCTATAACCTCCTCCAGATGCCTAGATAATATTTGTTTTATGCATATGGAACCAAATTATTTATTGACTAGTGTCACAGTCTATGGCCCCAAAAGTGGCTAATTCATGTTTTACGCTAGTTACATTAACATATATTTTCTTATATAATTTTGATATGTAGATTGGGCTAGTGTTTTGCTAACTGCAGTCCAAGAGTGGCCATCTACGCGACAGGAGGGCTTTATTTAAAAAATTTCTATAGACTCATTGGTAATTTTATATTAACATTGTCATTTTTGCATTGCAAAATGTATTTGAAAGCTGATTTAATTATGTCTTGACTATAGTTACAAAAATAAATCTTTTACATAAAAAAAGAAAAAACTTTTAAAATATTAAACGCTTTAAAAACATCATTGATGAAACATGCCCAGTATACTCTTGATGCCTATATACAAATGGCATTCATATTGTTTAGCACTTATCATGAACACCAGTATATCCAGTTGCAAAAAACACACACAGACTTCATTAACCTATTTGGGATTTCAGTGATTGCCATCCATTATCAACAGTTACGATAATTGTTTGTGAAATGGTGATCAAATCTCGTGTGAGTTAACAAGCTCAGCTGTGTTTGACTAAGAAAGATGATGATCACTTTGCTACTGAAAAAAATTATGTTCCTGTTTTTCCAATGGCAGAAAAAAAACTCAAAGATTTTTAAAATATTCAAGTGTTGTGCTATGTATTCACTGTAAAAATGTCACATTCCAATGTTTTGCACATAGCAGAATATGTTCTATTTATTTCTAAATAGATATCCCTATATATACAGTATATCTGTACAGTATATATCTTTACTGATATATATATATATATATATATATATATATTTTTTTTTATTTTTTTTTTAGCTCCATTGACTTCTATGGAGGAATATGTTAGTGCAAGCGTGATATTCTCTGTTTGACTCTTTGCGGGCAAGAAAAGCAGTCTACTTTTAAATTTTAATACGAATGCTACTGCTATGTTTACCTGATAAATTGATTTATTTCTTGACACGGTCAGTCAATGGATCATCTATTACTGTTGGGAATATCACTCCTGGCCAGCAGGAGGAAGCACCACAGCAAAGCTGTTAAGAATCACTTCCCTTCCCACAAACCCCAGTCATTTGAGTGAAGGAAAAGGAGAGAAAGGAAATAACACAAGGTGCAGAGGTGCCTGAGGATTCTAAAACAAAAACTTTCTGTAAAAACAGGGAGGGCCGTGGACTTTATTTAGTTGCGGCGGGGTCCGGGAATGGCAGGATAGGGGTTAAACACTTTAGTATAGTGGCGGTATTTAGTGACAGTATACAAATAAAGCTGGGAAAAAGCCGAAGAGCAGCGAGATCGATGACTGTCAGTTAATAACAGTCCGCTGCTCATCGCTCCGTACTTGGTGCGCTGCTTTTTGACAGCTTTTTTGTTAAATTTGGAGAGCGTATTCAGGTCCGCGGCAGCGATGTTAGGCAATGTCAGGCGAGCGTATTGGTGCCGTCGGATGCAAGTAAGTTGACGGCTTGATAAGTAGGGGCCACTGTGTAGTTTTGTGAGAACCGCTGGTCCAAAGATGGAAACAGCCAGTTAGCAGTGGCATTGACACCTCCCTGTCAATCACCAGCTGTGTTCAGCTTGGGAGCTGCAAAGTTTGCAGCTTTGGTCAGGACTTTACTTTGGTGTTTAGCCCCTATGCAGGATTAAACACAGATGGCTAGATTACAAGTGGCACACTAAATTTGTTGTGCCTGCAACATAGCAATATCGCGTCCTTGTTAATTAGCACGTGGACTACAAGTTGAAAGTAAACACGTTTGCTGGAATGCAATCAACTTTAGCATGCATTAGGTTAGGGCGACTGAAGGCCTTGCTTAAAGGTTTAGGGCTAAAATAAAAGTTGCACTAAACACAATATAAATAAATTAAAATAAACTGTTACACTCAAACATTATCTGATAAAAAATATTCATATAAATATTACTAAAAAGTAATTATAATGGTTCAAAGGTATATGGAATATGGGCATGTATTTGTCTGCAAAAGGCTATATTATATATATATATATATATATATATATATATATATATATATATATATATATATATAAAATCATTCTATAATTATATTAATTATTGTGCTCTTTGAATTTTTAAATATGTATTTTCCTATATATATATATATATATATATATATATATATATATATATATATATATATATATATATATATATATCTGTATATATCTATACCTGTATATATTCATTTAGATATATAGGTAAAGATATATATTTTACAAAACAAATGGCTATTGGCTGTATACATTTATAGGGAAACAGTAAGAGGAAATGAACTGTCCCATTAATTTTTTTAATTACAAGTGGCACACTAAATTTGTTGTGCCTGCAACATAGCAATATCGCGTCCTTGTTAATTAGCACGTGGACTACAAGTTGAAAGTAAACACGTTTGCTGGAATGCAATCAACTTTAGCATGCATTAGGTTAGGGCGACTGAAGGCCTCGCTTAAAGGTTTAGGGCTAAAATAAAAGTTGCACTAAACACAATATAAATAAATTAAAATAAACTGTTACACTCAAACATTATCTGATAAAAAATATTCATATAAATATTACTAAAAAGTAATTATAATGGTTCAAAGGTATATGGAATATGGGCATGTATTTGTCTGCAAAAGGCTATATTATATATATATATATATATATATATATATATATATATATATATATAAAATCATTTGTCTGCAAAAGGCTATATTATATATATATATATATATATATATAAAATCATTCTATAATTATATTAATTATTGTGCTCTTTGAATTTTTAAATATGTATTTTCCTATATATATATATATATATATATATATATATATATATATATATATATATATATATCTGTATATATCTATACCTGTATATATTCATTTAGATATATAGGTAAAGATATATATTTTACAAAACAAATGGCTATTGGCTGTATACATTTATAGGGAAACAGTAAGAGGAAATGAACTGTCCCATTAATTCAAAAAACTTGCCAAGAAAGATTAATTAATTTAGCTTTAGAAAATATATATATTATGTTTTTGGCAATACACTCCAAAAATGATTTTTCATTTTATATTTGTTATTTTTTAGAGAGGAAGCTTTCACAGAAGCAAGAGGCGCGAGGAGAGGAGTTGAAAAGCTTATGGTTGTCGTAACAGATGGGGAATCACATGATAATCACAGATTAAAAAAAGTCATTCAAAAATGTGAAGATGAAAATATACAAAGATTTTCTATTGCTGTAAGTATTTGTTTTCTTTAATTCAGCCTTACAATAGGGGCTACACGTGTTATGTTAATGGCTATATTTTATCAAGACTTTATTAACTGACAGCTTTAGGATGTATATGTGAGAGGGTATGGAGCCAGATACAGTACTGATTCTGAAACATATGATGCTTGTTAAAATGGAAGAAGCAGGTGAAATAACATATGTGGTATCAGGCATAAAAGTGTAGAAATGGTACAAAATGAAAGGGACAGTCTACACCAGAATTTTTATTGTTTAAAAAGAAAGATAATCCCTTTATTACCCATTCCCTAGTTTTGCACAACCAACACAGTTATATTAATATACTTTTTTCCTCTGTGATTACCTTGTATCTAAGCATCTGCCCCATATTTGAGATCTTTTGACTGACATCCATTTTAGCCAATCAGAGCTGGCTCACTGGAACTCCACATGCGTGAGCACAGTGTTATCTATATGAAACATGTGAACTAACACCCTCTAGTGGTGCAAAACTGTCAAAATGCCCTGAGAGAAGAAGCGGACTTCAAGGTCTTAGAAATTAGCATATGAGCCTCCTAGGTTTAGATTTCAACTAAGAATACCAAGAGAACAAAGCAAAATTGGTGATAAAAGTAAATTGGAAAATTGTTTAAAATTGCATGCCCTATCTGAATCATGAAAGTTTATTTTGGTCTAGACTGTCCCTTTAATATGAATAGCAAGCTAAAAATTCTGTATATTTGTTAAAAAATGCACGACTAATGGTTTACCAAAATGTTTTATTATCATACACTTTTTACAGTAAAGTCAAAATTAAACTTTCATAATACAGATAGAGCATTTAATTTTAACCAACTTTCTAATTTACTTTCATTACCTGATTTGCTTCATTCTCATGGTATCCTTTGTTCTAAAATGAATACCTAAGTAGGCTCAGGGGCAGCAATGTACTACTGGGAGCTGGCTGATGAGTGGTGGCTGCACATATATGCCTCTTGTTATTGGCTTACTTGATGTGTTCAGCTAGCTCCCAATAGTGCATAGATGTTCCTGAAACAAAGGATACCAATAAAATGAAGCAATATTTTCCAAATAACTCAACCTATACTAGAGGGTTTGAAATAGACATGTGTACGGGCAAACATTTTATTTTATTCAAAAGATTTGGTTCAGAATTTTTGTGAGATTCAAGTTGTCAGAATTTAAGACATGGTGGCCGATTTATCATATGTCGGGCGGACATGATTCACTGAGCGGATCATGTCTGCCCGACATCACTGAATGCCGACAGCGTATGCTGAACTGCGTATTCTGAACTGCTTGTGCAATGCCGCCCCCTGCAGATTCGCCGCTAGCTGGGGTTCTCAATTAACCCGATCGTATTTGATTGGGCTGATTGCTGTTCGCCACCTCAGAGGTGGCGGATCAGTTAAGGAGCAGCGGTCTTAAGACCACTGCTTCTTAACTGCTGTTTCCAGCAAGCCTGAAGGCTCGTGCGGAAACAGATGCATTGGGGCCGATTGACCACTTGGTAAATTGGCCCCATGGCCATGTTTGGTTTGTCCTAATATTCAGATCTGAAATTAATTCACAACAAAAAAAAATTCACTTCCATTACAGCCCACAAAGCACTCATTCTTAACAAGAAATGCTAACAATTAAAAGATTCAGTGCTAACTGTGACAAAGGAACATAAGTCAATTAATAATTCACTACATTTCTTTCCACCACCATATTGTCTCCCCTCTTCTATCCTTTCACTTCCCACCAGCACAAACTTTTAGTACAATCTTATTTTTTTGACTCTCACACACCTGCTCCATAAAAAGTTTGTAGTTAATAGTTGTCCTTGGATACTCAATTCAGAGAAGGGCAGGAGCAGGAGAGGCAGCAGCAGGCAACATTATTACTGAATCAGGCTTCTGATATTCATAGAACATAAACCTTAAAGGTACACCAAAGACGTGCCTAGAGTCCATTGGAAACAGCACCCAACAGTTTCCTAAAGATTTGGCATTGATGGGTGATGACCACCAAAGAGTTGGAAGGGCAAGAGTAGGAAAAGGAAAAGCGGCAGACAGCAGAGTCATTAAACTAGGTAGGCCTCTTAAACACATCAAGAGAGGAGAACAAACATGTGCCTAGAGTCCTTTGGACACTGCAGTTAACAGTTCACTAAGATTTTTAGATTTAACTGACGATGAACACCACAGAGCAGGAGGACCAGGAACAGGAAGGCAGCAGCAGGCAGCAGAGTTACTAAACTATGTAGGTCTCCGGTACACAAACCCCAGAAATACACACCCAAGGGAGGAGGACAAACATGTGCCTATAGTCTCTTGGACACTGCAGCCAACAGTTCACTAAGATTTTTAGATTTAACTGACGATGTCCACCACAAAGCAGAAAGGTCCGGAGCAGGAAGGCAGCAGCAGGCAGCAGAGTTACTAAATTAAGTCGGCCTCTGGTACACAAACCCCAAAAATACACATCCAAGGGAGGAGGACAAACATGTGCCTAGAGTCCCTTGGGCATAGCGACAGTTCACTACTTTTTAAGCTTTTTGGATTTAGCTGATGATGACCACCACAGAGCAGAAAGGGCAGGAGCAGGAGAGTCAGCAGCAGGCAGCAGAGTTACTAAACTAGGGAGGTCTCCGGGACACAAACCCCAAAAATGCACACCCAAGGGAGGAGGATAAACATGTGCCTAGAGTCCCTTGAACACATTGGCACACAGTTTTCCTATAATTTTTTTCTATTTAAATGCTAATGATCATTATAAAGCAGGAAGAGTAGAAGCAGGAAAGGTGGCAGCAGTAGGCAGCAGATGCCTAGAGTCCCTTGGACACAGCACCCATGTTGCCCCCAATACAATAACAAATAGAATTTCTCTCATTTGTTTATTAACTAGCAGCTAGATTAGGAGTTTTGAGCGCTATAGGGAAATTAACGACCTCCACAAAAGCGGGCTTTTGCGGGCGATATGGTGGCGTTGAGCTCCATACCGCACCGAAATACAAGCGCTGCTTTGACGTTCTTGTGCACGATTTCCCCATAGACATCAATGGGGAGAGCCGGCAAAAAAGAAGCCTAACACCTGCGATCGCGGAAGCAAAAGCTCCGTAACGCAGCCCCATTGATGTCTATGGGGAAAGAAAAAGTTATGTTTAATACCCTAACATAAAAACCACGTCTAAACACCCCTAATCTGCTGCCCCTAACATCGCCACCACCTACATTACCGTTATTAACCCCTAATCTGCCGCCCCTAACATCGCCGCCACCTACATTACAGTTATTAACCCCTAACCTGGCGCCCCTAACATCGCCGCCACCTACCTACACTTATTAACCCCTAATCTGCTGCCCCCATTGTCGCTGCCACTATTCTAAAGTTATTAACCCCTAAACCTCTGGCCTCCCACATCACTAACACTACATAAATATATTAACCTCTAAACCTAACCCTAACGTAATCATAAGCATAAGTCTAACCGTAAACCTAACACCCCCTAACTTAAATATAATTAAAATAAAGCTAAATAAACCTTACAATTATTACCTAAATAATTCCTATTTAAAATTAAATACATACTTACCTGTAAAATAAAACCTAAGCTAGCTACAAAATAACTATCTTAGAGTTTATTTTTATTTCACAGGTAAGTTTGTATTTATTTTAACTAGGTAGACTAATTAGTAAATAGTTATTTACTAACTACCTATTTAAAATAAATACAAATTTACCTGTAAAATAAAATCTAACCTGCCTTACACTAAAACCTACCATTACAATCAAATCAAATAAATAAAATTAATCAGATACAATAATCTAAAATACAAAAAAACCCCACTAAATTACACAAAATCAAAAACGAAATTATAAAAAAAATTTTTTACTCCTAATCTTATAGCCCTATCAAAATAAAAAAGCCCCCCAAAAATAATAAAACCCCTAGACTACACTAAACTGCCAATAGCCCTTAAAAGGGCCTTTTGTGGGGCATTGCCCCAAAGATAACAGCTTTTACCTGGCAGTAAAAATTACAAACACCCCCCCAACAGTAAAACCCACCACCCACCCAACCAAACCCCCTAAATAAAACTCTATCTAAACAAACCTAAGCTAACCATTGCCCTGGAACGGGCATTTAGATGGGCATTGCCCTTAAAATGGCATTTAGCTCTTTTACGGTGCCCAAACCCTAAGCTAAAAATAAAACTACCCAATAAACCCTTAAAAAGACCTAACACTAACCCCCGATGATCCACTAACAGTTTTTGAAGACCGGACATCCATCCTCATCCAAGCGGGCAGAAGTCCTCATCGAAGCCGGCAGAAGTCTTCATCCGAGCGGGCAAAAGTCTTCATCCAAGCGGCCAGAAGTCTTCATCCAAGTGGCCAGAAGTCTTCATCCAAGCGGCCAGAAGTCTTCATCCAAGCGGCCAGAAGTCTTCATCCAGACAGCATCTTCTATCTTCATCCATCTGGCGCGGAGTGAGTCCATCTTCAAGACATCTGGCGAGGAGCATCCTCTTTTTCCGATCATCGCTGGAAAATGAAGTTCCCTTTAAGCGACGTCATCCAAGATGGCGTCCCTTACATTCCGATTGGCTGATAGAATTCTATCAGCCAATAGAAATTAAAGGGGAAAAATTGAGCTTGCATTCTATTGGCTGATTGGAATAGCCAAAATGGTGTGTGGTACACCTATACCTACAAGACTTGTAATAGCAGCGTTAGGGAAAAAGCAGCGTTATGAAGCATAACGTTGCTTTTTCACTCATAACGCCAAACTCGTAATCTAGCTGTAGGTTACTAATAAACAAGAAAATAAACAGCTTTTTTTGTTCTATAACTTATTGTTCATTTATCTGTATGTATTATATTTATTTATGTTTAAATTATCCTAATAGGCTATATAATAAATAATGTTCAATGAAAACCAGTCAGCATTGTGAACATAAGTGAGAAAACTTTTACCTATTGAGTTATTTTCTATAATATAATATACATCTGGGCAGTTTAAGAATTTGTCTGCTGGGAATTTAGAAGAAAATTATTCTTAAGCTTGAGAAGTTCAATAACTTTGGATCTCTTACTTATACCTGTAGCCAGCGTCCGCACTTTAATTCGTGTTAAAACTGGTTGGAAAAGATAGTAACCCTCTAAACATTCTGAATGTGTGCAAGAATCAAACACATGTATTAAATAGAAACAGTAAATTATTCTGTGTCTACTCAGAGAGAGAATATATTGACTTAGGCAGCAAAATTAAAAGATTTTTCACATGGGGTAAGCAAATATAAATATGATGGATGATACACTTCTGTCACAAGCTTTAATTCAGGCTTAACATCAAATAATTCATATTGTTATGGTACTTAGAAAGCACAATTTCATTTTGTCAGATTTAAAATACATCAATAATAATCAGTGATTAGCCATATGAATGAAGTAGATTACTTAGGTAACTATCTCTAGGCTAATATATTACATGCAAGTCTTAAAGGGATATGAAACCATTCAGATAGAGCATGCAGTTTTAAACAACTTTCAAATTTACTTCTATGATATTTTTTTCTTTGTCCTCTTGGTATCTTTGTTGAAAAACATGGATGTATGCTTAGGAGCCCTCCCATTTGCAAGAGCACTAGATGACAGCACTATTTACTGCCATGTAGTGCTCCAGATGCCTACCTAGGTATCTCTTCAACACAGAATAGCATGGGAACAAAGCAAATTTGATAATAGAAGAATATTGGAAACAATTTTTAAAATGATATGCTCTGTCTTAATCACTAAATAAAATGTTTTGGTTTCATATCCCAAAAAAAGTGAACTGTAAAAGTGCTTCCCCAAAAATATGTTTACAATTACTTTTTTACCAGCTACAGAGTTACACTATGAAAAATGGATTGATTATGTATATTTTTGCATATGAAATAGCTGTCTGTTAATTAAACCCACAACCTAATGATATGGGCTGAGCTTGCAAGGAGAGCAGACTTCATTAGCTTATCTCCCTGTTTACACAAAATCCTCCTTAGCTCTATATATACAGCAATACCAATACATACCGAATGGAGCTTGATGCCCCTGTTTCCGCGCGAACCTTCAGGCTCGCCGGAAACAGAAGTTATGAAGCAGCTCTCCATAACTTGTCCACCTGCTCTGAGGCTGCAGACATCAATCCGCCCCAATCCTATACGATCGGGCAGTTTGACACCCCCTCATAGCGGCCGCAAACTGCTTGTGCAATGATAAATGCCAACAGCGTATGCTGTCTGCATGTATCGATGTGCGGTGGACATCGTATCATTTCCACTCGCACTTTAATAAATCGGCCGCTTAGAGTGAACAATAGAAAATTTTAATTTTAATTCCTCTCTGTCCAACCTCCACCCCAGTGTTTTTTTCCCCTAGCTTTTCTGTAACCATTACTTAAGTATAGAAAGTTTTAGTATATGTGAGAATGTCAAAATCGAGTTAAAGGAGCTATTCGTAAACAATTTATTACACTGCAGCAGTGAAAATAGATAATTGGGAACACATTAAATAAGAGAGGAAAAAGATAACAGTACACAGTGTCTGTCTGCATATCTATCTATTCTTTCAATCTACAAGCTTGTCTAGAGCAGGAGTGCACATCCTGCTTTTATGGACTTCTGATACTAGGAAGAAAAGGATTGATACAGTTTACAAAAAAACACACAAAAAATCAAAACAAGGAAATTACTATTTAGTGTAAAAAGTAAATGATTTTGGAAAAGGGGCCATATCGTGGAATGCTTTATGTCTGTCTACATGTAAATGTTTTAGGTTGAGCAGGAAGCATTTGTATCTGTTTGGTTATTATCATCCAATAGGGTGGGGTAATTTAGTGTGTTTGGGGGTTAAACACATAGGCCTAGATTTAGAGTTCGGCGGTAGCCGTCAAAACCAGCGTTAGAGGCTCCTAACGCTGGTTTTGGGCGCCCGCTGGTATTTGGAGTCAGTGATTAAAGGGTCTAACGCTCACTTTTCAGCCGCGACTTTTCCATACCGCAGATCCCCCTACGCCATTTGCGTAGCCTATCTTTTCAATGGGATCTTTGTAACGCTGGTATTTAGAGTCGTTTCTGCAGTGAGCGTTAGAGCTCTAACGACAAGATTCCAGCCGCCTGAAAATAGCAGGAGTTAAGAGCTTTCTGGCTAACGCCGGTTTATAAAGCTCTTAACTACTGTACCCTAAAGTACACTAACACCCATAAACTACCTATGTACCCCTAAACCGAGGTCCCCCCACATCGCCGCCACTCGATTAAAATTTTTAACCCCTAATCTGCCGACCGCCACCTACGTTATACTTATGTACCCCTAATCTGCTGCCCCTAACACCGCCGACCCCTGTATTATATCTATTAACCCCTAACTTGCCCCCCACAACGTCGCCGCAAGCTACTTAAAATAATTAACCCCTAATCTTCCGACCGCAAATCGCCGCCACCTACGTTATCCCTATGTACCCCTAATCTGCTACCCCTAACATCGCCGACCCCTATGTTATATTTATTAACCCCTAATCTGCCCCCCACAACGTCGCCGACACCTACCTACACTTATTAACCCCTAATCTGCCGAGCGGACCTGAGCGCTACTATAATAAAGTTATTAACCCCTAATCCGCCTCACTAACCCTATCATAAATAGTATTAACCCCTAATCTGCCCTCCCTAACATCGCCGACACCTACCTTCAATTATTAACCCCTAATCTGCCGACCGGAGCTCACCGCTATTCTAATAAATGTATTAACCCCTAAAGCTAAGTCTAACCCTAACACTAACACCCCCCTAAGTTAAATATAATTTTTATCTAACGAAATAAATTAACTCTTATTAAATAAATAATTCCTATTTAAAGCTAAATACTTACCTGTAAAATACATCCTAATATAGCTACAATATAAATTATAATTATATTATAGCTATTTTAGGATTAATATTTATTTTACAGGCAACTTTGTAATTATTTTAACCAGGTACAATAGCTATTAAATAGTTAAGAACTATTTAATAGTTACCTAGTTAAAATAATTACAAATTTACCTGTAAAATAAATCCTAACCTAAGATATAATTAAACCTAACACTACCCTATCAATAAAATAATTAAATAAACTACCTACAATTACCTACAATTAACCTAACACTACACTATCAATAAATTAATTAAACACAATTGCTACAAATAAATAAAATTAAATAAACTATCTAAAGTACAAAAAATAAAAAAGAACTAAGTTACAGAAAATAATAAAATATTTACAAACATAAGAAAAATATTACAACAATTTTAAACTAATTACACCTACTCTAAGCCCCCTAATAAAATAACAAAGCCCCCCAAAATAAAAAATTCCCTACCCTATTCTAAAATACAAATATTACAAGCTCTTTTACCTTACCAGCCCTGAACAGGGCCCTTTGCGGGGCATGCCCCAAGAATTTCAGCTCTTTTGCCTGTAAAAAAAAACATACAATACCCCCCCCCCAACATTTACAACCCACCACCCACATACCCCTAATCTAACCCAAACCCCCCTTAAATAAACCTAACACTACCCCCCTGATGATCTTCCTACCTTGTCTTCACCATGCCAGGTTCACCGATCCGTCCTGGCTCCAAGATCTTCATCCACCCCAAGCGGGGGCTAGACATCCACTGAAGAAGTCCAGAAGAGGGTCCAAAGTCTTCCTCCTATCCGGCAAGAAGAGGACATCCGGACCGGCAAACATCTTCTCCAAGCGGCATCTTCTATCTTCTTCCATCCGATGACGACCGGCTCCATCTTGAAGACCTCCAGCGCGGATCCATCCTCTTCTTCCGACGACTAGACGACGAATGACGGTTCCTTTAAGGGACGTCATCCAAGATGGCGTCCCTCGAATTCCGATTGGCTGATAGGATTCTATCAGCCAATCGGAATTAAGGTAGGAATTTTCTGATTGGCTGATGGAATCAGCCAATCAGAATATAGTTCAATCCGATTGGCTGATCCAATCAGCCAATCAGATTGAGCTCGCATTCTATTGGCTGATCGGAACAGCCAATAGAATGCGAGCTCAATCTGATTGGCTGATTGGATCAGCCAATCGGATTGAACTATATTCTGATTGGCTGATTCCATCAGCCAATCAGAAAATTCCTACCTTAATTCCGATTGGCTGATAGAATCCTATCAGCCAATCGGAATTCGAGGGACGCCATCTTGGATGACGTCCTTTAAAGGAACCGTCATTCGTCGTCTAGTCGTCGGAAGAAGAGGATGGATCCGCGCTGGAGGTCTTCAAGATGGAGCCGGTCGTCATCGGATGGAAGAAGATAGAAGATGCCGCTTGGAGAAGATGTTTGCCGGTCCGGATGTCCTCTTCTTGCCGGATAGGAGGAAGACTTTGGACCCTCTTCTGGACTTCTTCAGTGGATGTCTAGCCCCCGCTTGGGGTGGATGAAGATCTTGGAGCCAGGACGGATCGGTGAACCTGGCATGGTGAAGACAAGGTAGGAAGATCATCAGGGGGGTAGTGTTAGGTTTATTTAAGGGGGGTTTGGGTTAGATTAGGGGTATGTGGGTGGTGGGTTGTAATGTTGGGGGGGGGGTATTGTATGTTTTTTTTTACAGGCAAAAGAGCTGAAATTCTTGGGGCATGCCCCGCAAAGGGCCCTGTTCAGGGCTGGTAAGGTAAAAGAGCTTGTAATATTTGTATTTTAGAATAGGGTAGGGAATTTTTTATTTTGGGGGGCTTTGTTATTTTATTAGGGGGCTTAGAGTAGGTGTAATTAGTTTAAAATTGTTGTAATATTTTTCTTATGTTTGTAAATATTTTTTTATTTTCTGTAACTTAGTTCTTTTTTATTTTTTGTACTTTAGATAGTTTATTTAATTTTATTTATTTGTAGCAATTGTGTTTAATTAATTTATTGATAGTGTAGTGTTAGGTTAATTGTAGGTAATTGTAGGTAGTTTATTTAATTATTTTATTGATAGGGTAGTGTTAGGTTTAATTATATCTTAGGTTAGGATTTATTTTACAGGTAAATTTGTAATTATTTTAACTAGGTAACTATTAAATAGTTCTTAACTATTTAATAGCTATTGTACCTGGTTAAAATAATTACAAAGTTGCCTGTAAAATAAATATTAATCCTAAAATAGCTATAATATAATTATAATTTATATTGTAGCTATATTAGGATTTATTTTACAGGTAAGTATTTAGCTTTAAATAGGAATTATTTATTTAATAAGAGTTAATTTATTTCGTTAGATAAAAATTATATTTAACTTAGGGGGGTGTTAGTGTTAGGGTTAGACTTAGCTTTAGGGGTTAATACATTTATTAGAATAGCGGTGAGCTCCGGTCGGCAGATTAGGGGTTAATAATTGAAGGTAGGTGTCGGCGATGTTAGGGAGGGCAGATTAGGGGTTAATACTATTTATGATAGGGTTAGTGAGGCGGATTAGGGGTTAATAACTTTATTATAGTAGCGCTCAGGTCCGCTCGGCAGATTAGGGGTTAATAAGTGTAGGTAGGTGTCGGCGACGTTGTGGGGGGCAGATTAGGGGTTAATAAATATAACATAGGGGTCGGCGATGTTAGGGCAGCAGATTAGGGGTACATAGGGATAACGTAGGTGGCGGCGGTTTACGGAGCGGCAGATTAGGGGTTAAAAGTGTAATGCAGGGGTCAGCGATAGCGGGGGCGGCAGATTAGGGGTTAATAAGTGTAAGGTTAGGGGTGTTTAGACTCGGGGTACATGTTAGGGTGTTAGGTGCAGACGTAGGAAGTGTTTCCCCATAGGAAACAATGGGGCTGCGTTAGGAGCTGAACGCTGCTTTTTTGCAGGTGTTAGGTTTTTTTTCAGCTCAAACAGCCCCATTGTTTCCTATGGGAGAATCGTGCACGAGCACGTTTTTGATGCCGGCCGCGTCCGTAAGCAACTCTGGTATCGAGAGTTGCATTTGCGGTAAAAATGCTCTACGCTCCTTTTTTGGAGCCTAACGCAGCATTTGTTTGAACTCTCGATACCAGAGTTAAATTTATGGTGCGGCCAGAAAAAAACCCGCGGAGCGTTAACAGCCCTTTTACCGCCGAACTCTAAATCTAGGCCATAGAGATGCAGGGTGCTTGGGATAAAATTACATGCTCTAACCAATTACACCATGTCATTTTCCACTATAATGGCCCACAATAATCATATGTAAAGAAATAAGTAAAAACAAAGAATAATTTAATCAAATGAATTTGTTTTTAGATTCTCGGGAGCTACACAAGAGGGAATTTAAGTACAGACACCTTTGTGGAAGAAATAAAATCAATTGCAAGTGAACCAAAAGAAAAACATTTCTTTAATGTCTCAGATGAATTGGCTCTTTCAACTATTGTTGAATCATTGGGAGAAAGGATATTTGCTCTGGAAGGTATGATTTTTAATGTTTAGACATTTTTATATTGATACAAGGTAATAAAATAGGTAATTTACAGTGTTTACAAACCCTATTTAACATTATATTTAATAAACATAGCATCTAATGCCTAGATTACAAGTGGATCAGTAAAATAGTTGTGCTATTTAGCACTAGCACCACACAATAGTGCTTCCATTCTTGCACTCATAGGACAAATTGAAAGTAAAATGTTTTTGCTTGAGAAAAAGCCTTAGACAAATCAACATCTGGAAGTTGGATAGTACAGACACACTAAGTCCCTCTCCCTATAAACTTCTATGGGGTGCACTGCAAAACCCTGTTCTGGCTCTTTTTTGTTTGTTAACTTGAAGGTGCATTAAGCCAAGTGTGCTGTAGAAATACTTAAAATTGCATTTTTTCTCACTCAGAAGAAAATGCAATTTTAATTTTAAATACAGGGAAGGGCTCAAATGTTTGTAAGGGCTCATGGTAGCAATAAACAGCCACTTGTAATGACTGGTTATTTATCGCGCATCCGCAAACGGGCTAATTTGCCCATTTGCAGGCACACCATAAAATTTGTGTTCCACTTGTAATCTAGCCCTATATAAATGCTCAGAATAACAAGTAGATGTACCGCTATTTGTTAAAGTTTCATTAGCTGTTTAAATTTTGAGAAAATATGTGTAAAGTATTAGTGTCTATAAAACAACGGGAGTTGCCTTGTTGTAACTTAGGTTATCTTCTCTTCTGTGGCCAATTAGGGAAAACTATAAATAGGTCACTAAAGTGTGCAGCCAATGGCTAAGTGGAATATAACAGTGTTCTGCGCTTCCATTTCTAACTGGAACTGAAAAACTCACAATTTCAGAATCAAATTACAGGAAAAGGTGACAAAATAAATAATGAATATGTATTGCAGCCTTTTTTATATATATAATTTATCATTTTACATTATCATCTCAAGGTGTTTAATGCCTCTTTAAAGCAATTTTGGCAGCACAAAATATATGCAATTGACTGTAAATACTCCTTTGGTCGTCTTTTTTTTTTTTTTTTTTTTAACCTTTTACCTTCCAAATTTTCAAATGTTCAAAGTGGACACTTAGGGGCCTATTTATCATATGTCTGTCGGACCGGATCCGACACTGCAGATCAGGTCCGACAGACATTGCTGAATGCGGAGAGCAATACGCTCTCCGTATTCAGCATTGCACCAGCAGCTCTTGTGAGCTGCTTGTGCAACGCCGTCCCCTGGAGACTCGCGGCCAATCGGCCGCCAGCAGGGGGTGTCAATCAACCCTGATCATACTCGATCGGGTTGATTTCAGGCGATTCCTGTCCGCCTCATCAGACGTTTCGGGTATACAACATGATTAAGGGATAACACCTGAAACGTTGTTGTTCTATGTTTGTTTGGAGTAGATGTAAATAAATATAAATTTTTTATTCTGGAGTGCTGCCATCTGCCTCTTTTTTTTCGAGTATCTAAGAAGTCTTTTCAGTACTTTGAGGTCCCTCAAAAAAGCAAACTTTAGAGCTGTTTATCTTGCTAAGTTAGGCTCTGAATTTAAAGAGAAACATATAATATAATAAAAGAAAACTTTTTTTGTAATACTTTTCTCCATGTTGTTAAGTTTTTGATAACCAGGCCCTTATTCTCTTTAAGTCACCTGCATTATTAGTTACCACTCAGATTAAGATGCAATACCCTTTCATATGAGCTGCACACAAACACCTATACAACAGACAGATCACACTCCTGTTATTTCTCTGTATCAGAGACATCAATGGGAAAAAACAGCAATTTATAATTATTGTTATTTGTTTTAATTCTTTTTAATGGGTCTTTCCATTAAAGGGACATAATAACCATATGCTAAATCACCTAAAAAAAAGTTGACAAGAAAATATCACCTGAACATCTTTATGTAAAAATATTTTACCTCAAAATTTCTTCATTTCTCAACAGTAAGTTTTACTTTAGCTACTGTCAGCTGCATTTAAAAAAACAAACAAACAAAAAAACAGCCAATCAGCTTCATCAGTGCTGAGGTCACAGTTTGCTTTACTGTGATCTAATGTGATTTCACTCAAATCTTGTGAGATTTGATAGTAAACTTCATTAAAATGAGTTTGGAAATAACATGACTGCACCTGCATTAGCCAGATGCATGCTCCCTTGCAAGTCACAGGACTAGCATTCTGATAGGCTGCTTAAAGTCTCTTTACAATGGAATGTGGCTACTGAGGAAATTTTGAGGTAAATTATCTTCCTTTTTACATAGAGATTTTCAGTTGGTATTTTGTAATCAGCTTTTTACAGCTATACTGAATCACTTGAAAGTGCTTCAACATTTTGGTATCATGTCCCTTTAAAGGTTAACGGAGATTTGGGGAAGAATTAATGCTTTATAGAGGAATCATTCCTCCAAAAAATAATAAAGGTATGATAAAGATTTATACAGAACTATTAACACATGTATTACTAATCTACAATAACTACTTTAAAAGAGATACAGGTATTTAAACCTATAGGGGCATATTTATGCAACTTTCTAATTTACTCCTATTATCAATAGTTATATGTTTTTTGCTATCTTTATTTGAAAAGCAGAAATGTATGTTTTGGAGGCGGCCTATTTTTGGTTCAGAACCTGGGTAGCTCTTGCTGATTGGTGGCTAAATGTAGCCACCAATCAGCAGGCGCTATCCAGGTGCTGAAACTAAAATGGGCCGGCTCCAAAGCTTAGATTTCTGCTTTTCAAATAAAGATAGCAAGAGAATGAAGGACACTTTTTAATAGGAGTAAATCAGAAAGTTGCTTAAAAGGGCATGCTATATCTGAATCATGAAAGAAAAAAAAATGGATTCAGTATCCCTTTAATTTTGGCTGTATTACCACATAATAATTGCTAATTTAAATAAATTGTGTGCAACATGTTAGTGGCATAATTTTACAATTGTATTGTCTATTTATAGAATTTTTCACTTGATTGAAGTAATAGATATTTAAAATATTGTAGAGATGTAAAACTACAGAATATTTATGTCAAATAAATAAATTTATGTCAAGTTACCTTGTGAATTCTTAACATACTGTTAATCGTTACTTCTTTTTCTAGGTTGTTGTTTGCATAATTGCTCTGGGTGGGCAAATAAATACGTTATCTCAGGAGACTTGTTTATTTTGAAATTTGTGGGATAGGATGTGGAAAAGGTTATGGGAAATTGTTGTACGATGGCGTCTGAAAACAAATGAACATAAACATTGCAGAAAAAAAATGTGTGGATTATTGGTGCATGTGTATAATTTTAAAGAAAGTCAAAATTCCACAGAGAACATAAAATAACTGTAAGATATGTTTTGAATGCTAATAAAAATGGTACTTTACATAACTTTTTTTCTGCTAACATTAAGAATCATAGTAAACACTATCGTAAATTACTTATTAAACAAAACAACTCCGACAATGTATGTGCTTTCAACTCAATTAAGAAAGCTATATAAATAGTCAAAGATAAATATATATATAAAAAAATTGTAAATGCATGCAAGCATTTAGCTCTCTCACAAGAAGTTAACGCGGTTGCAATATTTTTTTGCAGGACGGGTTGACGCTCACATACAAACTTTTTACTTTAAACTTGTAATATGAGCGCAACCTGATGTGTACAAAAAGACTCTGTCTAATGAAGTTAACGCTAACTTGCTCTCCACTTGTAATCTAGCCCTTTATTAGTTTTGCAAGTGGATTTTGCTGAATCTAGATCTATGATTCCATATTTTTAAAGTTGTCTTTTCTTTCACAGGGGAGTATAGAATCACCAGTTTCTCAGGCACTAAAGTTAATTCTTAACTCTATAAAGTTGAAAAAGACAATGCTCTAATGCATTTGAGTAGTTTCCTATTGCTCCTTGACTATATCTATGATTTTAACTTCTGCAAATTAGTTTAAAGGGACAGTCTACACCAGACTTTGGCCTCCTTTACATATGCAACGTTGCCCGCAAAAATCCTCCGCCCCCAGTTTTTACGCGATTTTGGTAATATTATTACATATATGGCGTAGCATACAAGTTACGCACGTATATTTCACCCTTTGCTCGCAATTATTACTCCCATAGGCTAACATGGGACCGTGTCGTAAATCGATATCCAATATCCAGCGCAAGGCCTTACGTGGCGAAAATGGAGACATCTTACTCAATTTTTACCTTGCCCAATAAAAGGCAGCCGTAGCAGGCCTTGCGCTGAGTATGGGAGCACCGTAACTCCCGAAAATGCCTGCAAAAATAAGCTAACACCTAACACATGCGCAATGTCTATCTACCTGTCAACCGCAATCCCCCACCGCAATAACTAATACAGTCTATTAACCCCTAAACCGCCATAGCCCACACCGCAAGTAATAACTAAATTATTAATCCCTAAATCCGCCAACCCCAACATCGCAAACTACCTCTTAAAAAGATTAACCCCTAAACCACCATTAACCCACAACCCAATAAACCTATTCAAGTATTAACCCCTAAACCGCCATAGCCCACATAGCCTATTAAATGCATTATCCACTAATCTGCCGCCGCAACATCGCCGCCACTATAATAAATTTATTAACCCCTAAACCTAAGTCTAACCCTAACACCCCCCTAACACATTTATTTAAGATGGAGCCGCTCCTCGTCGGATGAAAGAAGATAGAAGATGCCATTTGGATGAAGACTTCTGCCCGGCAGGAGGACCTCTTCTTCCCGGATTCGATGAAGACTTCTGCCTGGATCGGATGAAGACTTCTGCCCGGCTGGGTGAAGACGGCTCAAGGTAGGGTGATCTTCATGGGGGTAGTGTTAGGTTTTTTTAAGGGGGGATTGGGTGGATTTTAGAGTAAGGTTGGGTGTGTGGGTGGTGGGTTTTAATGTTGGGGGGGTAGTATTTCTTATTTACAGGTAAAAGAGCTGATTACTTTGGGGCAATGCAATGCAAAAAGCCCTTTTAAGGGCTATTTGTCATTTAGTATAGGGTAGGGAATTGTATTATTTTGGTTGGCTTTTTTATTTTATTAGGGGGCTTAGATTAGGTGTAATTAGTTTAAACTTCTTGTAATTTTTTTTTATTTTCTGTAATTTAGTGTTTGTTTTTTTTGTACTTTATTTTATTTTATTTAATTGTATTTAATGTTAGGTAATTGTAGTTAATTAATTTAATTTATTTAATGATAGTTTAGTGTTAGGTGTAATTGTAACTTAGGTAAGGTTTTATTTTACAGTTATATTTGTACTTATTTTAGCTAGGAAGTTGTTAAATATTTATTAACTATTTAATAACTATCGTACCTAGTTAAAATAAACGCAAAGTTGCCTGTAAAATAAAAATCAAACCTAAAATAGCTACATTGTAATTATTAATTATATTGTAGCTATCTTAGGGTTTATTTTATAGGTAAGTATTTAGTTTTAAATAGGAATAATTTAGTTAATAATAGTAAATTTATTTAGATTTATTTAAATAATATTTAAGTTAGGGGGGTGTTAGGGTTAGGGTTAGACAGGTTTAGGGGTTAATACATTTATTATAGTGGCGGCGACGTTGGCGGCGGCAGATTAGGGGTTAATACATTTGATAGGCTATGTGGGCTATGGCAGTTTAGGGGTTAATACTTGAATAGGTTAATTGTGTTGTGGGCTATGGCGGTTTAGGGGTTAATAATTTAGTTATTTCTTGTGGTGTGGGTTTGATGGCGGATATAGGGGTTAATAGTTTAAATAGGCATATTGCATTGTGGGGGGTTGTCGGTCTAGGGGTTTATACATTTATTATTAGTAGTGAGAGGGGGGAATTGCGGATATAGGGGTTTTATGTGTCGGGCTTATTTTTGGGAGGCGTGTTAGACTTTTACGGGAGATTTGTTATTTTCTTTACTTTTCTTAGGCGCCGGCAGTTTCTAAAGTGCCGTAAATCACTGGCCACTCCAGAAATTTGTATTTGCGCTTATTTCTGGACATCGCTAGTTTATCAGACTTACGGCACTTTATGAACTGCCGGCGGGGTATATGTAATACCCCGATGTGCAAGATGAAATTATGGGCGGCAGAGGTTCCCACGCTTGCGCCAAAACCTGCACCGTATATTTGATTGCGCCTTTTGTATTGTTTAAATGCTAGATAATCCCTTTATTACCCTTTCCCCAGTTTGGCATAAGTAACACAGTTATATTAATATACTTTTTAACTCTGTTATTACCTTGTATCTAAGCCTTGTAGACTGCCCCCCTTATTTCAGTTCTTTTGACAGACATGCATTTAGCCAATCAGTGCCGACTCCTAGGTAACTCCACAGGCGTGAGTACGTTATCTATATGGCACACATGAACTATCGCCCTCTAGTTGTGAAAAAATGTCAAATGTATTCAGATAAGAGGCAGCCTTCAAGGACTTATTATTAGCACATGAGCCTAACTAGGTTTAGCTTTCAACTAAGAATACCAAGAGAACAAAGCAAAATTGATAATAAAAGTAAATTGGAAAGTTGTTTAAACTATCTAAATCATGAAAGTTTAATTTTGACTAGACTTTCACTTTAACACATAGTTAAAGTAAGCTTTAGAGCATCAGTACATTACTAATTCTGAGCTGAACATACAAGTGATTCGCTGCTATGCATATATACCACTTGTGCTTGGCTCACCATCTGTGTTCATCTCCAATAGAATATTTTCAACCTACAGCTAATTCCTTTGCTGGGTTAAACACATGTGTATGCCGACTATAGTACAGTTAGAAAACATTCAAATTCATTACAGCACATTCTTATTAAGTTGTATGTCTCTTTCAATACTTGCTGAGGCTTCTGCTACCAAAACTATGCTACAGGGAAGCAGAACTATTGTAGCAAAAATACATTTACCCTGTCCTCGATATTATCATAATAGTGTTCAAGGGACATTAAACACCAAAAATGTTATTGTTTAAAAGATAGATAATACATTTATTACCCATTCCCCAGTTTTGCATAACCAACATTGTTATATTAATACACATTTCACCTCTGTGATTACCTTATATCTAAGCATCTGCAGACTGCCTCCTTATCCCAGATCTTTTTACAGACTTGCATTTCAGACAATTAGTGCTGACTCTTAAATAACTTCACATGCGTGAGCACAATGTTATCTATATGGCTCACATAAACTAATGCTCCCTAGATGTGAAAAACTGTTAAATGCATTCAGATAAGAGGTAGCCTTTAAGGGTTTATAAATTAGCATATGAGCCTTCCTAGGTTTAGCTTTCAACTAAGAATAACAAGAGAACAAAGCAAATTTGGTGATAAAAGTAAATTGGAAAGTTGTTTAAAATTGCATGCCCTATCTGAATCATGAAAGTTTAATTTGGACTCTACTGTCCCTTAAAGAATGAGAACCTTCTACCTTCATGTGATACTAATAAACTAACATTGAAGGTACAGAAAACTTCTGGGGTTTTAAAATAACATTAATGTAATAGGCAGCTTTAATAATTGCACCTAAAGGAACAGTCAACACCAGAATTGTTGTTGTTTAAAATATAGATAAGCCCTTTTTACCCATTCCCCACGGTTATAAAACACTTTTTACCTCTGTGATTACCTTGTATCTAAGCCTCTGCAAACTCCCCCCTTATTTCAGTTCTTTTGACAGACTTGCATTTTAGCCAATCAGTGCTTAGCCATAGGTAACTTCACGTGTGTGAGCTCAATGTTATCTATATGACACACATGAACTAACATCCTCTAGTGGTGAAAAACTGTCAAAATGCATTCACATAAGGTCTAAGAAATTATCATATGAACCTCCTAGGTTTAGCTTTCAACTAAGAAACACCAAGAGAACAAAGCAAAATTGGTGATAAAAGTAAATTGGAAAGTTGTTTAAAATTACATCTGAATCATCAAAAGTTTATTTTGGAATTGACTGTCCCATTAAGTGGAAGGAGAGTGGGATGGGGGGGGGGGTGAATTGGATCATTAATCACTGAGCAACATCTCAACCCTGCTAACAGATAGGGGTGAAGAGAGTTACAAAGAGTAGTTGCCACGCAAAAGTAACCTTATGGAGACTGAAGTGGGAGGAATCAATATTGGAGGGGGATAGACATTGGCAATAGGTAGAATGAAAATGGTGGTTTGGAGAGTATCTGGAGATAAGGGTGGAAATGCTGAGTGAGAGACTGTTTAGAGCTTTGTATTGAATTTAATTTGGTAACATATAGGGAGTGTATAAAAGCAGGAAAAAATACTTATTTAAAGTGCATGCTTAGAGGAAATTCCAAATCAAGTTAAATAATAAACTGATATAATGAGGAAAAAAAACATATGTTGACCTTAAGTAAGGAAGACGCTGGATGATTTCAACAAGTTATCCAAATTTCTTACAGAAGTAATGTCAAGAATCACAGTGCTTCAGATATTGAGAATATTTTACATTTTGCAATAGGGTGTAGACTTTTGGGTTTGAATGTTTGCTAATGAAACACATATTGTAAGAAAATTATGTCATTTCAGATAAAGTTTATCCTTATAAAAAAAGGGTTTTGTGCAATTACTTACACAACTCACAACTTGCTACAACTGAGAAATAAAAAAAAACAATTCTTTCTTCAAAAATCCCTTACAAATAGTTTACATTTTTGTTGCACTGTCTGCAAGACTATTTTAAAATTGTTTAAATGAAAGGGATTATACAGTTTGAGTAAAGCTGCATCAGGAAATATTTCATTCTAAAAATGGTCTTTATAAATATGATGGTGTCAATTAACCATTATAGCTATAAATAATTCCTCACCACCAAGATACTGAACTAAAACTGCAAATATGGTGTGTTTATGTTAATGTGAGTAAGCATCAGATTCTTTAGGAAATCAAATAACCCTCTTGTGTGACAAATCATGTTGATGTTAAAGGAATAATCTAGTCAAAATTAAACTTTAATGATTCAGATAGAGCATGCAATTTTAAGCAAATTTCTAATTTACTCCTATAATCAATTTTTCTTTGTTCTCTTGGTATCTTTATTTGAATGTAAGCTTAGAAGAAGGCCTATTTTTGGTTCAGCACCTGGGTAGCGCTTGCTGATTGGTGGCTACATTTAGACACCAAGCGCTACCCAGGTGCTGAACCAAAAATGGGACGGCTTCTAAGCTTACATTCAAATAAAGATACCAAGAGAATGAAGAAAATTTGATTATAGGAGTAAATTAGAAAGTTGCTGGGGCTGACTTCCGTTCGAGGGAGGAGCAAGCAAGGTGCTGCACGCCGGGCTGCTCCCGCTTTTAGCTTGGACTAGCTACTCTCGCCTTTAAGTACCCCTTGGCCGTGGGACCTTTACCGGCCTGGGAATAGGATCCTGTGATCCATGAAGTGGAAGTCAGATATAGGTATCTACAAGCTTTGCGGCTGAAGCAATCTGTTACAAAGTTGCTCAGACATACAGTGGCTGGTTTAAATAAAATGTAGCAGTGGCTATCTAAACTGTTACAATTTACAGCTGACTACCTTCAGATCGACTTCTCAGTACATAAAGGAATATTATATCCTGTGGCTGTTCTTTCCGCCCATATGTAACACCTGTAAAGCGGCAAAAGCACAATCTTGACTACTACAGAGTAACGCCAACGCAGGAGAAGTCATCAGGGGCGGGTATACCTACCAGACTCCCGATCCCCTGGTGTTGTATTTGGAGTGTACAAATAATGGACTAATGGAGGTGAAGCTGGTGGCCCTCTCTGGTTATTAAAAGCAGAATTACCTCTGATTTGGGCTGCCCGGAGAGAGTGTACCCCCTGGGGAAAGTAAACGCTGAAAAGGCCTGGTCCTTAGAGCTTAGAGCGGACTTGATACCCGAGGGGGGGACCTGTTAAAGCTCACCTTGCCGCAGACTGCCATCGTTTGGTCCGGATACCTGCATTTCAGTGGAGGTGAGGTGCTCGAAAAGCTCCCTGGTGAGCGTTTAGACCGAGTTGACAGCAGAAGATTCGGCAGCTGTTTGGCGGATGAACTTGGCCTTCCCGGGGTGCTGCGGTGACAGCGTGGGGCGCTACACTGACGGAGAGGTTTGCCCCGCAGAGAGCGGGTGATGTGCTTGGAGCTTCGAGCTAGTGGAGATTGCCCTCGAGCATGACAAGTGAGGCCCAATGAGTGGAAGGTGGCTGACAAGTTTGAAAACTTGAATGCAGGAGGAATAAAGGTCTGGTGATAGCGTACTGGAGCTCTCCTGCTTGTATCTTTAAGGTACATTTTTCAATCATTATCATTGGCGGTGTGACTCTGATAGGAGCAGCTAAAAGGTTGTTCCGCAATACTATCCACACACCCGGAGTATGGGACACATGAGATGGGCAATAATATAACCGATTAACTGCTTGAACAAACTGCTACAGGGGGGCTACGGGTACATTTCGATATACAGTGGATTCCCACTGAACATTCCTCCTTCCTTGAAGACGGTTGGGATGACCTTGTCAGCTGGCAAGTAGAGTACTGGTTCCCCATACACCTGACTGTTGCATATATAGAGCCACTTGGAAAATTATTATTTGGACTTATGGACATATGGTTATTTAATCTAATTGCTAAGTAGGGTGTGTGGTAAACAGGCCATCTACATTGGCATCTGGCTTTGTTTGGTATCTCTTGATTCTACCTCTGAAACCAGATAAATATTTTGTGCCAATATTCTTTTTTGATACTTTAGCTTAAGAGGATCATTACATAGATATAGGATTAAGTCTATGTTTCTATGTTTTATATTGCTTTAGTGGGATATGACATTGTCTAAGGCTGTCCTCTCAAGTGTATAAATAAGGTCTCCAGTCTCTAAAAACTACAAGACTGTCAGAGGTAGAGACCAGAATTTCAGAGATTGAGGACAAGTTAAATTTAGAGGAGCCTATCAATGCTGAATATATTGCGCGAATTGATAAGCTACAGGCCAGACTTGAAGATCTGGAAGATCGATCTAGGCGCAATAATCTTAGAATTATTGGTCTTCCAGAAGACAGCAATTACCAAGATCTGATGCATTTTGCCACGGTCACCCTCCCCCAGAGCCTAGGAATTAATTCTGCTGTCCCGGCACCTATAGAGAGGATACATAGAACAGGTGTAATTCGCCCTGCGAGAAAAGATCATATCTCCACTAGACCTATAGTACTGAAGTTTTTAAATTTTCAAGATAAAGTGACTTTTCTCAGGCAGTATAGGAAAATGTACCCATTTATGATAGATCAGCATAAAATTCTAATTTTCCAAGACTTTTCCAGTGAGACGGCAGCGAGGCGGAAAGAGATGTCCCCGTTCTGTTCTAAGCTTTTAAATGCAAATTACAATGTCAGGATGGTATACCCGGCTAAGCTAGTATTAATAATAGATGGGGCTCAAAAAGTACTGAATAATAGTAAAGAGGCACAGGATTTCTGTAACGAGCAGGGTATACGCTGAGCATATTGAGCAAAAATACATAAAAGATAGGTAGTTAGGATTGACACCGGTACATAGATGGTATGGAAGAGATGGAATATATGGTTGTGTATGGTTGTGGTTTGCATGTGGTTGTGTTTGGGCTTGGTCTTTTTTCTTTTTTTTTTTCTTTTTTTTTTTTTTCTTCTTCTTCTCTCCCTATCCTTCCTCCCCTTCCTCCCTCTCCCACATTCCTCTCTCTCAATAACGGACTATGGCTTTTCAGCCTAACCCTATAACTAAGGGAATGAAAGTGGATAAGATCTCTTTAAATCTCCTTTCATGGAATGTTGGCGGGATAACCTTGCCAATTAAGAGGAAAGCCATTATTAGACAATTAGGAATGTATAAACCTGATTTAGTAATGTTACAGGAATTACATCTAAAGGATTCTGAGATCATGAAATTAAAAACAAAATGGGTGGGAGAAGACATTTCATTAGCTGGGGAGGATAGGAAGAAAGGATTGGCAATCCTGGTTAATAAACAATTAGCCTATGAGATAATAGGTATAGAGCAAGACTCCGGAGGTAGATTCCAAATTCTTAAAATAAAAATCAATGCGACCCTCCTCATAATTTGCAATGTATATGGGCCCAATGTGGTTGATGCCCATTTTTGGAATGGTCTCACAAATAAGTTGTTGGGATATATGGGACAGAATCTAATTATAGTCGGAGATCTTAACTTAAACACCCCTACCCAACCTAGATAGAGCCGGGAAGAAGGATTCATATAGGAGGGATAGGAAGACATGGATATTTCAAAAGTTGTGCACTCAACTTGGGGTGAGAGATATCTGGAGGATCCAGCATCCAGATACTAAGGCATATACGTGTGCGTCATCTAGTTATCAGAGTCTATCTAGAATTGATATATTCTTAGTAGCAGAGGGTTTGGTGGGGTCTGATTGCAAGACTGACATTAAAGATATTGTTCTGTCAGACCATGCTATTATTTCACTGGAGTTTGGCCGCAATGTATTTAAGAAGGGCAATAATAATAGCTTATTCTTCCCTAAATACTTAGCAACTAACAATAAATTTCTGAATTTCCTTAAAAATAAATGGGCAGAATATCATAGGTTTAATGAGAACTATATAGAGAAAACAGAAATTTATTGGGAAGCAGCAAAGGCTGTTCTTAGAGCTGTTCATTGATGCCAAATCCCATTGGGATATCTTCTTAAAACATAAGGCTACGCAAGAGGGCTTAAAACAGAAGGCCCTATATAGAGGGTTTACTGGTAGGGCTGCAAAATATCTGGCCAGAATTGCTAAACCAAAATATAGTAATTGGATTACAGCTGTGAGACAGAATGGGAATCGATTTACGCAGACAGAAGAAATAAAGAAAGGGTTTTTTTTAATTATTTCCAGGATATTTATAAAGCAGAATCTCCCAATTATGTAGACAGAGATATATTCTGGTCTAAGGTAAAGCTCCCAAGAATCTCGGTAGAGGAAGCACAAGAGTTAAATTCACCAATTACATTACAAGAAATAAATGTGGCTATTAAACAAGCTAGCCCTAATAAAGCCCCTGGACCTGATTGCCTCCCTATAGAGTTCTACAGAATGCTACAGGAGGAAGTGACTCCAATCTTATGTAATCTGTTTAACAGTAATTATTGCTCACAGTCAAGCTGCTCTAGATATTTCACAGCATCCAATGTTTCGCTTATCCTAAAGAAAAACAAGGATCCAGAGAGGGTCGAGTCTTATAAACCTATATCACTGCTAAATGCTGACTATAAGCTACTAACATCTATTATAGCAACTCGATTACAACCTGTGCTTAGAGGTATTATACATGAGAATCAAGTCGGCTTTATGCAGGGGAGAAATCCAGTAAAAAGCATTTGTAAGACTATGCTTGTTTTAGACTATTTCTGGAATAATTTTCCAGGTAAAATGGAGGGAAGATATGCTGCTATATTAGCTTTAGATGCAGAGAAAGCATTTAATTACATAAGTTGGGGTCACTTGTTTATGACGATGGATAAATTTGGGTTCAACGGCCAGTTTAATCATTTTATTCAGCTAATTTACAGTAACCCATTGTCTGCTATCATCATAAACAATGTATCCACAGATTTTTTTTCCTCTTTATAGAGGCACAAGGCAAGGCTGTCCTCTATCCCCCCTTTTATTTAATATCTCCCTCGAGCCATTGGCTGTTATGTTGCGTGATCAGTTAGATGGTATCTCTATTCGAGGGCACAAGGTTATTCTATCATTATATGCAGACGATTTATTGGTTTTTTTAAATAGCCTGGAAGCTAACTTACCGAAATTGCTAAGAATTCTGTCTCTGTTTGGTTCAGTATCAGGTTACAAAGTTAACTCAAGCAAATCCGAGTTACTATGGATAAGGAAACCGTCAAAAGGTAATGTGAAACATCCATTTAAAGAAACTAAGCACATAAATTACCTTGGCATAGTTCTAAGCAATAATCCTTCAGAGTGGTATACTCTGAACTTCCCAATCTGCTTTAAGGAAATCCAGAAATGCTTAGATAATTGGATTAATCTCCCGATCTCTCTTATACCACGTATCATGCTAATTAAGACAATCCTATTCCCTAAGCTACTATATTTGCTACAGAACATTCCCGTATTCCTTAAAAGCAGAGATATTTTGAAATTTAACCAAATGTGCTCTAAATATATCTGGAAGGGGGGGAAGCCTCGGATTGCGCTAAATAGGCTGATGAACATTAATACGGCAGCAGGGTTATCATTCCCCAACATTAAATATTATAATTGGGTTACATTGCTAAAATATGCTATCGACTGGATTACCGAAAAGGAGTATGTCACTTTATATCAGTGTGAATCCAGTATTATTGCCCCTTTTGACTTAAATGCCATTTTACACTGCCCAATTAGGAATTTGCCCTGTAATGTTGACAATCTGATAACATTTAAAAATATTATCAGGGCATGGCAAAAATATTGTTTGGAAATACAGGTCATCCCATTTGCGACAGAATTCTTAACAATTCAAGGAAACCCAGAATTTCAACCTGGGTATGAGAGTTTAGTCTTTCAGGGTTGGCGGGAGAGAGGTTTAAGATATGTCAGACAGCTACTTATAGAACCTGATTTAATTGATTCATTTAATTCAATTAGCTCTAAATATGGAATCCAGAATAAGGATTTCTTTGCCTATCTCCAGATACGACACTATCTAACTCATGTTCAAACAGAACATAAACCTAATTGGAACTCGGGCCCATTAGCGGTCGGGATAAAAATATATCAAACAGGAAGATTCTCAATATCTACATTTTACAATATCCTGAATACTTGTATTAAGGTTAGACAAATTAAGTACATACAGCGGATCTGGTCAGGATATTTCTCAGAGGTAGAGATCATAGATATACAGGAAAGTCTATTAATTAACGATACCTGGGTACCCACAGTGTGGCGCGAAGCTCATTTAAAATTATTATATAATGTATATATCACTCCGGGTAAAATGACTGTTTGGTATAAAAAAGCTCACTTTTGCACAAAATGCAGTAAAGAGAGTGCAGATATTTTGCATTGTTTGTGGCTATGTCCTAAGATCTCGCAATTCTGGCATAAGATAGTCTACTGGATTAAGCGCATAGTCAATCCTAGAATAAACATAGGCCCACAAGATATGGTGTTTTTAATTAAATATGCGAGGGGTGGTAAGGTACATGCGCCAAAATTTTCAGAATTCAAGAAAGTAGTTATTAGACAAATAATAATGGAACAGTATAATATACAAAATTTAAATAATGAGCAGATTCAGCTTTTTTTTCATAAATGGGAGGGTGTAATTAAATCATTTCCGAATAATACTCAAACTCAACTGGTTAGTTTTATCAGTAAATCCAGATATGTTCTTCAGAATATTCTAATAGGCCGTTTCCCCCAAGGATGGTCAGATAGTACTGATAATGTGATAGGGACAGTGGTGAGGATGGATGAGGAGTAGGGGAAAGGGGTACTTCTGGCCCACTCTTTCTTCTTCCTTTTTTTTTTTTTTTTTTCGCTCTTTTGAGTGATTTGGTATGCGTGTTTCTGAGTGGTTGGTTGTATGTGGTTAGCATGTGACATTCATGGATATCTGAAGGTAATGTAAGATAGGTAACACTTCATATAAGATAACAGGAGAGGTTAAGGGGAAGGTGCCGTGCTTCTCTTTGGGGGAATCCGACTATTAAGTCGTAGCTTAGATGTGACACATTTTCGTTATTCCTCACTTCTCTTATACTCAACGGGCCCGTCTCCTTAATATCTTATCGACAATTGATGTCACTTATTTTAGTTTCAATTAAGACCGATACTGGTTCTGTTTTGGTTTATGTAAGTCAAGTACATTGGGTACTTGACTCCAAGTAGGATCTGGCTAAGATTAAACGTACAACTATATGTGTAATATCCAATTATTTAATTTGCTTTGTATAACCAGGATGTTGTTAAGTTGACTATGCATTTGAATGTCAAATTAAAAAAGGGAGAATTTTTTTTATTTTTTTTTCCTCTCTAAAGCGTAGAGATAAATGTTCCCAGAATTGTTGTACATGGGATGATACTTACTCCTTTAAGAGAGGATATTATTATTTTTATGTTTTATTTTAATTTTATTTTAATTTCTAAATTTCCCAGACTATTGTGCATTAGAATGTTTAGGTTGTTTGTGATGTTTAGGAAAAAAAGATCAAAAAACCCCAGCAAGGTATGCAGTTCATTATGGATGTTATTTATTGGCAGAATTCTGTTTAATATTGATAATTGTCTAATTGCGCCTGTTTTTTATTCTTTGCTATGCATAATATATGATACCTGGCCCTGCGTGGCGCAAGATTGGTAATTTGATTTTTCTGTATCTACTGCTGGTTATAAATAAAGATATATAAAAAAAAAAAAAAAAAAGTTGCTTAAAATTGCATGCTCTATCTAAATCATGAAAGTTTAATTCTGACTAGATTATTCCTTGAAAGACATGATTCACTGATGTGTATGGGAGATCTCCACACCTTTGATTTATAGATTAATATAAAACAAAAACTAGCATCTAGATTACGAGTCTTGCGTTAGGCTTAAAAAGCAGCGTTGGCCGGTCCCAACGCTGCTTTTTAATGCCCACTGGTATTACTAGTCTTGCAGGCACAGGCTCACCGCTCACTTTTTTGGCCAGACTCGGAAATACCGCAAATCCACTTACGTCAATTGCGTATCCTATATTTTTAATGGGACTTGCATAGCGCCGGTATTACGAGTCTGCCAAAAAGTGAGCGGTAGACCCTCTCCTGTCAAGCCTGGTACCACATTTTAAAGTCAGTAGTTAAGAGTTTTACACTACAATGCCGTAGCATAAAACTCTTAACTAAAGTGCTAACAAGTACACTAACACCCATAAACTTCCTATTAACCCCTAAACCAAGGCCCCCCTGCATCACAAACACTTTAAAAAAAAAGTAACCCCCTAATCTGCCGAACTGGACATTGCCGCCACTATAATAAATATATTAACCCCTAAACTGCCGCACTCCCGCCTTGCAAACACTAGTTAAATTTTATTAACCTCTAATCTGCCGTCCCTAAGATCGCCAACACCTACCTACATTTATTAACCCCTAATCTGCCGCCCCCAACGTTCCCGCCACTATATTAAAATTATTAACCCCTAAATCTAAGTCTAACCCTAACCCCCCTAACTTAAATATATTTTAAATAAATATAAATAAAATAACTATCATTAACTAAATTATTCCTATTTAAAACTAAATACTTACCTATAAAATAAACCCTAAGATAGCTATAATATAACTAATAGTTACATTGTAGCTAGCTTAGGGGTTATTTTTATTTTACAGGCAAGTTTGTATTTATTTTAACTAGGTAGAATAGTTACTAAATAGTTGTTAACTATTTAATAACTACCTAGCTAAAATAAAGACAAAAGTACCTGTAAAATAAAACCTAACACCTAACACTACCACTATAATTAAATTAATTCCCTAAATTAAATAAAATTATCTAAAGTACAAAAAAAACAGAAAATAATAAAAATATTACAAGATTTTTAAACTAATTACACCTAATCTAATCCCCCTAACAAAATAAAAAAGCCCCCCCAAAATAAAAAAAGCCCTACCCTACACTAAATTACAAATAGTCCTTAAAAGGGCCTTTTGCAGGGCATTGCCCCAAAGTAATCAGCTCCTTTACCTGTAAAAAAAATTACAAATCCCCCCAACATTAAAACCCACCACCCACACAACCGGGGGGGAGGAGCCGTCCCTATAGCTGAACGGTCGCATACTCTCAAAGCTCCTGATATATTATTATAAAATATAGTTTTAATGACCGTTCTCGCTTAAATAAGGGGACACTATTGAGGAGCAGAGAGCACTGAGGCTCTACACACTTAATTTGAGGGTGAGCAATACAGGATTAGAGGAACCTCACTACCCTGGCATGTACACGGACGACGGCAGATATTGGGAGCAGCCATCTTGCGGCCTGTGCAGCACTTGATGTGGAGAACGAGACCGGCAAAAATTTACCGCTTTACCCTTTAGGCCAGGTGATCACTACACTAGCTCACTATGGAGGATCCGGAGCGCATTATAGAGGGGATGCGTGATTTTTTAGACTGCTGCCGTGAGGTGTTTGGTCTTTCATATGGGTTGGCGCCCAGAAAAGAAGGGGCAGTAAAGCATACAGAACACACTACCTACACCCCTCTTACTCTAAATGCTCTTAAGACAGAGCCCCCACAAATGACAATACCGTGCTCAACTAAGACGAATACCGCTGACAAACCGACTACAGCTAAATACTCAAGCACCATCAGCATTAGTGGCGCTGTCTTTAAGGACCTGGTTGCAGCGGACCAATTTACTGTAGCGAAACGCCATACAGCTGCGTTTTCTATGAGGAGGACAGGCCCTAAATCAGTAATGGGGCTATCCCACAACCATCATCGCTGGAAGCAAATATTGGATGAGGGAGGCATGGCCTCTGAGGCAGCACGCGAGAACAACATACCAGTGACTCTGACTTTTCATTGTGGGTCTCTTAACATGAAGGCAGGGACACCTTCTACACCAAAGCTAGAGACTCTTCTCCCATGCCAGGTAATCATGGAGGGTGAGAAGAAAACACGCATCTTCATCTTGGCGAACAGAGATGAGTCTATGGGGATAGGGATAAACTGGCACTACACTGGTTTTAAGTAAGAAAAAGAATCATTAGATTCCGGTGCTACCCCTTGGAAACAATTGGTTAACAAAAGGGAGAAAAAGGATAGACAGGGGTTTATATAGCACTCATACTTACTTATGTGGGTATGAAGTTAGTTAAAAAAAAACTATACTTTAATTATTTGTTTAAAAGATATGGGGTAACAACCCCTACCGTTACACACAAACCACTACCTAATATCATGAAACTAAACTAAACTAAAAACAAGCCAACAGTCACTTCTCTGTTTCCTGGCCGATAGCAGGAAACGTCGGCATCAGGTGGCTGAAGTGACTGACCGGCAATATACAAAATATTTAGAGCAAACGCGTTTCGGCTATGACCTAGCCTTTCTCAATGCTATATTTTGCTGACAGTTAGTGAACCCGAGGCTGCCGGGTGAGCGGACTTTTAAACCCATTCTCGGACCGAGAATTAGCCAATTGGGTGAGTCTTTGAGAAGACGCCTTCTTAGTATCCAATGGTTACGCTGGGTGAGAGACGCCTACACACCTGATTGGACTATATGGCTGAGAAGTGTATTGGGTATGTCACGCATGCGTGTTACTCCACTAATAGCCTCTATAGAGGATCACTTGTATGACAACTGCTATATTTCCAAACAATATATATCTATGTTAATTAAACAAGTAAGTATCGTCTTCCAACGTAACCCATTCAAAACCTAAACTTAAACAATATTATACTCACACGATTCCAGTATAGCGATTATTATGTGCCCAAGCTTAAATAGTGCTATACCGTTATAAAGTTTTTACAGCACTAATAACAGCCACAATACTAATGTTAGCCATATGTTAAACCAAATAATGCTAACCACTGTACATTAAAAGCTTTATTCTGATGATAAAGAATTATCACATAAGTATCTGGCCAAACTAAAGTATATTGGGTTACACACTTGGTTATAATAATTCCCACAAAAAATAATAATATTTCTTCGAATTTATGTGGGTATGATCCAATTTATAACCTCCATATATAGCGATAGTAATTGGTGTGAAAAGTGAGTTCTTAGGCTTAATCCTCACTAGTTTATCACCAAATGTCTGCTTAATAATGTACAGGTGACGCAATGGTATTACGTCTAAGGCTACAATATTGGTTTTTTAATTCCGCTATTAATGGCATTAATATGATACTTGGGTAACCACAGACTTAGAATCCTACGGAAAATATCTTTTAATAATTATTGATTATTTACATTGTGGTTCTAAAAGAAAAAGTTTACTTAGATATATATTTTCTTTCTGGGTCCCAATCTGTACATAGAAACATAGAAACATAGATATTGACGGCAGATAAGAGCCATAGGCCCAGCAAGTCTGCCCCACCTTACCTAACAGTATAAACTTATCTAGTTCGTAGGATAGCCCTATGCTTGTCCCATGCATTTTTAAAGTCCCCCACAGTGTTTGTTGCTACTACCTCTTGAGGAAGTTTATTCCATAAATCAATCACTCTTTCTGTAAAGAAGTGCTTCCTCAAATTACTCCTGAATCTACTACCCTTTAGCTTGAGCTCATGACCCCTTGTTCTTGAATTTTCCATTTTATGTAAAATACCCACAGCCTCAGTTTTACTAAACCCTTTAATGTACTTGAAAGTTGCTATCATATCACCTCTTTCCCTTCTCTCCTCTAAGCTATACATATTTAGGTCATTGAGCCTATCCTGGTAAGTTTTATTTTTTAGACCATGTACCATTTTGGTAGCCCTCCTTTACACACATAGTATTGACCAGATATCCTAGATCTTGAGGATCCTGGTCAGGCATATATTATGCACAGACTGGGACCAGCAAGCAGTGCTATAACGTTCCATACAAAAAGTGATCTCTTGCTGCTATACATCTCATCAGATATATACCCAGTAATTGTTGTATTCATTCATACCATGAGGCATGACGGTATTTAAATTGAAAACCCATTTGGTTTCCAACTGTAACAATTTATCCTCAGTGTTGCCTCCTCTTATTCCGGGCTTCAATTTCTCTAGACCCCAACATTTTAGGGCATTAGGTTTCCCATTATGACATTGTAAGAAATGCCTAGCGACACTGGTAATTTGTTTAGATTTGTCTACATCTCTTTGAGCTGTTCTAATATTACTTAGGTGTTCAGTTATACGTGTACACATACTCCTTGTTGTCATTCCTATGTAATATAAATTGCAGCTACAGGATATACAGTAGATAACATTTGTACTTTGACAATTTATATGTTGTTTGATATTACAGGTTCTTCCAAATCTATCCACTATTTTTTGTTTTTTAACCATGTGTTGGCATACTGAACAGTGTCCACATGCTATGGAGCCCTCATATATAGGTAATTTCATAGCATTTCTATCATAATGGCTTGTAACCAGTGTATCCTTGATATTTCTAGCACGTCTGTATGTCACTAGTGGCTTCTCTGTTATTAAGGGTTTTAATAGATCATCCCTAGTTAGGACATGCCAATGTTTAGTCAGGATCTCGATGATTTCACCATGAGGACACTGTTCAGTATGCCAACACATGGTTAAAAAACAAAAAATAGTGGATAGATTTGGAAGAACCTGTAATATCAAACAACATATAAATTGTCAAAGTACAAATGTTATCTACTGTATATCCTGTAGCTGCAATTTATATTACATAGGAATGACAACAAGGAGTATGTGTACACGTATAACTGAACACCTAAGTAATATTAGAACAGCTCAAAGAGATGTAGACAAATCTAAACAAATTACCAGTGTCGCTAGGCATTTCTTACAATGTCATAATGGGAAACCTAATGCCCTAAAATGTTGGGGTCTAGAGAAATTGAAGCCCGGAATAAGAGGAGGCAACACTGAGGATAAATTGTTACAGTTGGAAACCAAATGGGTTTTCAATTTAAATACCGTCATGCCTCATGGTATGAATGAATACAACAATTACTGGGTATATATCTGATGAGATGTATAGCAGCAAGAGATCACTTTTTGTATGGAACGTTATAGCACTGCTTGCTGGTCCCAGTCTGTGCATAATATATGCCTGACCAGGATCCTCAAGATCTAGGATATCTGGTCAATACTATGTGTGTACAGATTGGGACCCAGAAAGAAAATATATATCTAAGTAAACTTTTTCTTTTAGAACCACAATGTAAATAATCAATAATTATTAAAAGATATTTTCCGTAGGATTCTAAGTCTGTGGTTACCCAAGTATCATATTAATGCCATTAATAGCGGAATTAAAAAACCAATATTGTAGCCTTAGACGTAATACCATTGCGTCACCTGTACATTATTAAGCAGACATTTGGTGATAAACTAGTGAGGATTAAGCCTAAGAACTCACTTTTCACACCAATTACTATCGCTATATATGGAGGTTATAAATTGGATCATACCCACATAAATTCGAAGAAATATTATTATTTTTTGTGGGAATTATTATAACCAAGTGTGTAACCCAATATACTTTAGTTTGGCCAGATACTTATGTGATAATTCTTTATCATCAGAATAAAGCTTTTAATGTACAGTGGTTAGCATTATTTGGTTTAACATATGGCTAACATTAGTATTGTGGCTGTTATTAGTGCTGTAAAAACTTTATAACGGTATAGCACTATTTAAGCTTGGGCACATAATAATCGCTATACTGGAATCGTGTGAGTATAATATTGTTTAAGTTTAGGTTTTGAATGGGTTACGTTGGAAGACGATACTTACTTGTTTAATTAACATAGATATATATTGTTTGGAAATATAGCAGTTGTCATACAAGTGATCCTCTATAGAGGCTATTAGTGGAGTAACACGCATGCGTGACATACCCAATACACTTCTCAGCCATATAGTCCAATCAGGTGTGTAGGCGTCTCTCACCCAGCGTAACCATTGGATACTAAGAAGGCGTCTTCTCAAAGACTCACCCAATTGGCTAATTCTCGGTCCGAGAATGGGTTTAAAAGTCCGCTCACCCGGCAGCCTCGGGTTCACTAACTGTCAGCAAAATATAGCATTGAGAAAGGCTAGGTCATAGCCGAAACGCGTTTGCTCTAAATATTTTGTATATTGCCGGTCAGTCACTTCAGCCACCTGATGCCGACGTTTCCTGCTATCGGCCAGGAAACAGAGAAGTGACTGTTGGCTTGTTTTTAGTTTAGTTTAGTTTCATGATATTAGGTAGTGGTTTGTGTGTAACGGTAGGGGTTGTTACCCCATATCTTTTAAACAAATAATTAAAGTATAGTTTTTTTTTAACTAACTTCATACCCACATAAGTAAGTATGAGTGCTATATAAACCCCTGTCTATCCTTTTTCTCCCTTTTGTTAACGAACAGAGATGAGTGCAATTGGGACAATTCATCTTATCCTAACCTTCAATATACCGGCCTTATCTCACAGAATAACTGCCCCAACGATACCCAGCACTATCGGTTTGCATTGATTCTAGGGCAGGTTAGGGATAAGCTGGGTATCGGCTAAACTGCACATAAAGAACGATCTTTAATTAGCTGGCTATACATTAGGGCACAAGTCAAGACCAGCATACTTCTGTTGAATGTTAGTAGCAACGCTAATATTTGTTTCTCTCACCTTAAGTTCGTTTATTGGTATTATGTTACTCTTGATCCCTGTTGTTAATGCTTACCATGTATTCCACATGTATTGATGTTTATCATTTTTTTTTTTTTTTTACAGCCTATCGGTATGTCTTCTCTGATTGTCTTTTAGCTTAAACCTTTTAACCCAGATCTCCTTTCCAGCACAATAGGCATTAAAAACATTATTCAAATAGCTCAGAACAACTATTTGAATTCCACACCTATACATGTAACTGTTCTACCTGTTGTTTGGGCATAGGGCCCATGTCTGGGCAGCAGGGTTTAAACATTCCAAGTCTGTGGAAAAAACGATACTCCCTATTTACACTATAGTGCCTAGTTAAATGCTATGCTTTAAATCTTGGAGTTGTTCTCTTATCAGGTAGGCATTTTAGCCTGACAGTGGAAGATTTAATTGTGGTAGACATATATATATATATATAGCTATATCTGTAAGTGAGGAAGGTTACACATTTAAGTTTACAACTCCCAACCTACATCAAAAGGTAGATTATTTCCTATCGCTATCAACAGTTAGCTGACATGCAGCATTCCCTTGGTCCACTTTACCTAGCTGGTTTCTCAGATATACAGATCCAATTATGTTAAATCAGAGGCCCTTTTGTTCACTGTGTTGGTCACCTTTATCTTATTGTTGGATTATCTTAGGTTGCTGCCTCACAGAACTGTTATTTGGAGACCTATTTTTTATAACCCTCTCATTCAGCATATACCGTAGACCTTGTAACATGATATCAAGTGATAGCTATCCCATTACTAGAGTCTTAAAAGTTTTCTCAGAGCTTAAAAGTAGCATATTTGCATAGGTAGGCTGGGTAGTCTATACATTCTAGTATTCTTTAGCTCATTGTGTAAACATGATTTTCAAATTTATAGTTTTAAGCTATTGCTATTTTACTAAGAGGCTAAATATTATATCACTACTCTTTGTATCTGGTGTACTTGGCCTATTACTACATGTTTAAATCCTTAATGTTAATATTTTATGTGATAGGAGCAATCTCACGCTCCTTCTATTATGTTGTACTACTCCTAACTCAAAGATAAACCAGCAAATGGAAAGCTTATCTCTGATTTGACATAAATGACTGTGAGGTAACAGATATGTTTAGGTGTTGTGGCAGAGCGATTGGAATGTATTTTGAAGGTCTTTCTCTATGCACCAACACTTCAGCTTTGCAATACTTTTAGCATGATGTGGAACCATAGCAGTTCTGTAGGTACAGAGCTAGGCTCTATTATGCCACATATACCATTAGCCTAATAAGTAACTAATTCACTCTTATTTTTCCCCTGTTCATCAAAACTTTCCTGTGATTACATAGATATGGCTCTGTGGCCCTGTGACACTAAAACCTGCCTACTAAGTAGTTACTCAGTATCACATTTGTTCCTTTACCTTCTCCCCAGCCCATAATGAACCTCTTAACTCCTAAGTCATATATCCCATTTATTATATTCACCTTACCACCTCCTCCCCCCCCCCCCCCATAATAATGGACCTCCTATTTTAGGAGGGCTAAATATGCGGCTTATCTTTCCTATGCCGCACCCTAACTATTTCTTCTCGCAACTTTACCTATACAAGAATGTTTATAATTTTATGCAAAGTCTAGTAGTAGTGTATGACTTCAACGCATCATACCCATAGATTTCACTACACTAATTATACATAAGAGAGAATCCCTCCTCTACAGTGTTGTAAACTTTTCAAGGTCCATGAGTGACCTCAAGTGTTCTTGGAGGATAGTATACTTGCCATAAAACGAGGTTGTAACTTTTCTTTGTACTATAACATGTTTGTTGTTCTAAACTTTTTATTGTTAAGATAATCTCATATTGCAAAAACTGACAAAATTATATTTGATGTACATGGATATGTCATTGTACGTGTTGAAATCCTCAATAAAAACTTATTTAAAAAAAAAAAAAACACCACCCACACAACCAACCCTACTCTAAAACCCACCTAATTCCCCATTAAAAAAACCTAACACTAACGCCCTGAAGATCACCCTACCGGGAGACGTCTTCATCCAACCGGGCAGAAGTGGTCCTCTAGACGGGCAGAAGTCTTCATCCAAGCCTGGCAGAAGTGGTCCTCTATCCAGACGGCATCTTCTATCTTCATCCATCCGGCGCGGAGCGGGTCCATCTTCAAGACATCCGACGTGGAGCATCCTCTTCTTCCGACGGCTACGACTAAATGAAGGTTCCTTTAAATGACATCATCCAAGATAGCGTCCCGCCAATTCCGATTGGCTGATAGAATTCTATCAGCCAATCGGAATTAAATTAGAAAAAATCCTATAGGCTGATGCAATCAGCCAATAGGATTGAGCTTGCATTCTATTGGCTGATTGGAACAGCCAATAGAATGCCTGCTCAATCCTATTGGCTGATTGTATCAGCCAATAGGATTTTGTAGGTGGTGGCGGTGTCCGGAGCGGCAGATTAGGGGTTAATAATATAATGTAGGTGTCGCCGATGTTGGGGGCGGCAGATTAGGGGTTAATAAGTGTAAGATTAGGGGTGTTTAGACTCGGGGTTCATGTTAGGGTGTTAGGTGTAGACATAAATGTATTTTCCCCATAGGAATCAATGGGGCTGCGTTAGGAGCTAAACGTGGCTCTCCCCCATTGATTCCTATGGGGAAATCGTGCATGAGCACGTTCAGCCAGCTCACCGATAACGTAAGCAGCGCTAATATTGAGGTGAGATGTGGAGCAAAATTTTGCTCTACGATCACTTTTTGGCGGTTAACGCCGGGTTTGTAAAAACCCGTAATGCCAGCGCTGTCTGTAAGTGAGCAGTGAGCATAAACTGCTTGCAAAACTCGTAATCTAGCCGAAAGTGTGGGAATATTTTTTCACTTTAATTTGTCCCAAATGATCCATGTAATTATTGGACTGTATTAAATTATTTACAAAAAGCTCTTTTACCTTCATTTTTTCATTTGAAATATCTGTTCTTGCCTGTTGAAACCACCACATATACTGAAAATACTGCTGTATTTTCTAAAGAAAAGGTATGCAAACACGAGGAAGCAACAGCCCAGTGAGGAATTGGAGATATAGATAATAAAATATTCATGTCCAATTGCTCGCTCTCTATATTTCTAAAAGAGAGAGAAACAAAAGCTGGAAATATATGATAATAATGAGGCATTTGTATAAAGAGAAATTAGATTTTTGCAAACTCAGCCCATTTAAATGGGCTGTGCTTTCAAATAGCAATAATAGCTAAAGGAGTAAAGTTCCAATATACTTCATACTCTCTCTTTGACTGATATAACAAGTCACTGGAAAAACTTTAAATTGATGGCAAATCTTTTTAAAAAAACGCTAGGATTTACAATCACTAAAAATAAATGATAGTTTCATTAGTAAATTACTAAAAAAAAAAGGGTGCTAAACTCACCCTTTCTGTGTTGCGACAGCTTGCTAAAGTCAGCTGCTCTGGCTGCCAACAGCACAGCGCTCTTCTTCATTGAGGTGACATTTCCACCTCTAAACCAATTATCGTGCATGTTATCTGACATCCTAGCATGGCTATTGGTTTAGAGGTGGAAACTTCACCTCATTGGTAAAGAGCGATGTGCCGTGGGCAGCTGGAGCTGCTGACTTTAGCGGGCTGCCGCAGAACAGAAAGGTGAGTTTAGCACCCTTTTTTTAACAACTGATAAATTAAACTACCGTTTATTTTAAGTGATGGTAAATCCTAGCGACATTTAAACGATCGGATTTGCCATCACTTTAAGGGGAAAACTATTTTACAGTACAGTGTTCCTTTAAGAATTTTGCGAAAGTTTAAATAACATCTTCCAAAGATAAAAGCACACATGAACAGATGAAGCATTCATAGAGCCCGATTTATGAAATTGCGAGCGGACATGATACAATGTAGCGTATCATGTCCGCCGCACATCAATAAATGCCGACAGCATAGGCTGTCAGTATTTCTTGTGAACTGCTTGTGCAATGCTGCCCCCTGCAGAGTCGCGGCCGCTAGCAGGGGTGTCAATCATCCCGATCATATATGATCGGGCGGATTGATGTCGGCAGCCTCAGAGCAGGCTGACAAGTTATGGAGCAGCGGTCTTTAGACCGCTGTTTCCTCCGGGCCTTGGAGCTTGATAATTCTGCCCCATAGAATACCTAGATTTTAAGAGCAATACACTGCATTAGAGTACACATAACATTATAATAGAAAAAAAAAAAAAACAGAAAGGTGTTGTTCAACTTTACATAAAAAAAATATACTAAAGAATTTGATCCAAACTAAAAAAAAAGTGTTTGTCAGCTGATATAAGGAGTGAATTACATTGTTTTAAATAGACTTCTTAAAAAAAAGTTTTTAAATTATACATTATATTTTATTGTGGTCCACTTTAATTCCTTCCCTCAATGTGGGTATATACATTAATCCAGGAAGGTCTCATAACAGTGCCATTGATTTCTTTGTATTTAAAGAAAAAACATTTTTGCAGCATAAATATAAAATCAATATTATTGCGAGATGTTGATCCCAATCTTATTAGAAGCTATGTAAGTATATTTGGCAGACAGAAGCATATACAAATATGCCATGAAAGAGTGGACTTAAGTGGTTGGATGTGCACCAATACTTTTTGTTGTTTTGTAATTGTTTTGGTCACTTTGGTAGCACTCCCACAATATGTGTGTTAAGATTAAACAGTCCTTTTGTGGTGTGCGTAACCAAAAAACCCCTTTGTTGTATCTTTAAAGAAAAGGGTACATAAAAAGCACCAGTGACCAGTATCCTCTGACACAATCACTGCGGTTTGATCATTTGATGTATAAACAAATAGAACATTTCCTCTTTGAATTACAATGTTGGTCGGCGGGGACTTTTTTCTCCATTTTTACATTTTTAAAGGGATATGAAACTCAGTTTTTATCTTTAATGATTCAGATAGAGCATGCTATTTTAAGCAACTTTTTCTCTTGGTATCTTTATTTGAAAAGCAGGAATGTAAGCTTAGGAGCCGGCCCATTTTTGGTTTAGAACCTGGGTAGCACTTTTTGATTGGTGGCAAAATGTAGCCACCAATCAACATGCACTACCCAGGATGCTGAACGAAAAAGGGGCCGGCTCCTAAGCTTACATTCCTGCTTTTTTTTTCAAATAAAAGAACAAAGAAAGATTGATAATAGGAGTAAATTAGAAAGATTCTTAAAATGTCATGCTCTATCTGAATCATGAAAGAAAAAAATTGGGTTTCATATCCCTTTAATGTACAATGGGATATACCAATCAAAGGAAAACCATGTTAAGCTCTTTCATATATTTGATTTTTTAAGTAAAATGTCCATGTCAAGGTTATTTGTTTAATTTTTAAAGGAAGGGAAGTAGGATGGAAAAGAGAGAAAGGGTGCAGGGAATGAAATGAGGAGACAGGCAAGTGGGAAATAGGAATAAGAAACAGATGAGTAATGGAAGTAACCAGAGTTGGTGAGAAATATAGATATATAATAAACCTTACTGCTATCTTAATACTGGTCAGGCATCACAATTTTGCAGTGGCCACCAGCGTTTTTAATGTGATTGGCATGAATCAAGAAGCGAGATGTGGGCATCTTTATCTACAAATGCCTCGATTACAAGTGGAGCACAGAAATATTAGTGCTATTGTACACTACTCAAGCTCAATCAATAGTGCTTTTTAATTTTTAGTGCTCAAGCCATGGTCTAGGGCTCGCTAACATCTGCATGTCAGATATCATGGATGAGCTAAATCCCTCACATAATAAACTTCTATGGGAGTGTACATTACAATTTGTACCAGATATTGCTTCATGTAGTTCTGGCTATACAATTTTAATGAAAGTCTAAAATACTTCACATATACATACAAACATACACATACATACACATACATATATGTACACATACATACATATATGTAAACACATGTACACATACACCTTTGTTCCCTTTCCCAGTAATGCCCCTTGCTATAGAAAATATACCTTTTATTCGGCCACAAAACCTTTTGTTTATTATTTAACCTTTGTTTCATAAATGTTAAATCTAAATATACCTTTAAAGGGATAGTAAACACCAAAAATGTTATTCTTTAAAAAGATTCCCCAGTTTTGCATAATCAACACTGTTATAGAAATATACATTTTCCCTCTGAGCCTCTGCAGACTGCCTCCTTATCTCAGATCTTTTGACAGACTTGCATTTCAGTCAATTAGTGCAGACTCTTAAATAACTTCACGTGCACAAGCTCAATGTTATTTATATGAAACACGTGAACTAATGCCCTCTAGCTGTCAAACTGTCAAATGCATTTAGAAAAGAGGGAGCCTTCAAGGGCTTAGAAATTAGCATATGAGCCTACCTAGGTTTAGCTTTCAACTAAGAATACCAAGAGAACAAAGTTAATTTGAAGATAAAAATAAATTAGAAAATTGTTTAAAATGACATGCCCTATCTGAATCATGAAAGTTTAATTCTGACTAGACTGTCCCTTTAAACCATTATTGCCATAGCATTGTCATGTGGTTTGTTATGCAAACTATCAACACTAACAATAGTTTGCTTCATGTCTCAAAAAAGGGCTATATTTGAAAGCACTATTTTGAATTGCGCTCCAGTGCAACACTTAGATCACCACTTGTAATACGAGCACAATGAGTGTTAATATCACTCACTGCACTATTCATTAAAAGGATACGCTGCACTAAAAAAGTTTCAGACCCATTTAGATGCTTTGGTTAAAATATTTAACCACTCACTTGTAATACCAGATTTTGCATTAATCTTTACAATTGATTTTGCAACAATAACGCACCCTGTGTTATTGATTGTGCTCCACCTGTAATCTAGCCCAGTATGTTTTACCATAAGTAGATAGGGCAAGACATCTGCTTCTGCTGTCTATAGAAAGTATTTATCTCATAAGGATTTTATCTCCCAGTGCAATCCAACATTTTTATAGGTAGCATTTTGCAGTGTAAAAACTTACGGCTAGATTACGAGTTCTGCATTAGGTTTAAAAAGCAGTGTTAAGAGGTCCTAATGCTGCTTTTTAACGCCGGCTGGTATTACGAGTCTTGAAGGTACAGGCTCACCGCTCACTTTTTTGGCCAGACTTAGAAATACCGCAGATACACTTACGTAAATTACATATCGTCTTTTTTCAGTGGGACTTGCATAGCACCGGTATAACGAATCTGCCAAAAAGTGAGCGGTAGACCCTCTCTTGTCAAGATTGGTACCGCATTTTAAAGTCAGTAGTTAAGAGTTTTACACTACAACGCTGTAGCATAAAACTCTTAACTAAAGTGCCAAAAAGTACACTAACACCCATAAACTACCTATAAACCCCTAAACCGAGGCCCTCCCGCATCGCTAACACTAAAATAACAATTTTAACCCCTAATCTGCCGAACCGGACATCGCCGCCACTATAATAAACATATTAACCCCTAAACCGCCGCACTCCCTCCTCGAAAACATTAGTTAAATATTATTAACCCCTAATCTGCCGTCCCTAACATCACCGACACCTACCTATATTTATTAACCCCTAATCTGCAGCCCCCAACGTCGCCGCCACTATACTAAAGTTATTAACCCCTAAATCTAAGTCTAACCCTAACCCTAACATCCCCTAACTTAAATATAAATAAAATAAATCTAAATAAAGATTCCTATCATTAACTAAATAATTCCTATTTAAAACTAAATACTTACCTATAAAATAAACCCTAAGATAGCTACAATATAACTAATAGTTACATTGTAGCTAGCTTAGGGTTTATTATTATTTTACAGGCAAGTTTGTATTTATTTTAACTAGGTAGAATAGTTACTAAATAGTTATTAACTATTTAATAACTACCTAGCTAAAATAAATATAAAGTTACCTGTAAAATAAAACCTAACCTAAGTTACAATTACACCTAACACTACACTATAATTAAATGAATTCCCTAAATGAAATACAATTAAATAAAATTATCTAAAGTACAAAACCCCCCCACTAAATTACAGAAAATAATAAATAAATTACAAGATTTTTAAACTAATTACACCTAATCTAATCCCCCTAACAAAATAAAAATGCCCCCCCAAAATAAAAAAAAAACAAAAAAACACTAAATTACAAATAGCCCTTAAAAGGGACTTTTGTGAGCTAGCTGGTGAGTGCTGGGTTTCCATTATGTGTTGTATTTGTTTTGTAATCCCCATGGTTCTTGCACCCACTCCTGTCTGGGGTTAATTGCCTATGACTCTGGTGACGGCACAGCTTTTTGTGAGTGCTATTTAGCACCCAGGGCTGACATGTTGCTGGGTCATGGGATGTGTACCTGGTCCGGTTTTGGAGTGCAGTCCCCTTTCTGTGTTTTATTGCCCCAAAGTAATCAGCTCTTTTATCTGTAAAAAAAATTACAAATCCCCCCCAACATTAAAACCCACCACCCACACAACCAACCCTACTCTAAAACCCACCCAATACCCCTTAAAAAACCTAACACTAACCCCTTGAAGATCACCTTACCGGGAGAAGTCTTTATCCAACCGGGCCGAAGTCCTCAATGAAGCCGGGAGAAGTCTTCATCCAAGTCGGGCAAAGTGGTCCTCCAGACGGGCAGAAGTCTTCATCCAGATGGCATCTTCTATCTTCATCCATCTGGCACGGAGCGGGTCCATCTTCAAGACATCCGACGTGGAGCATCCTCTTCATCCGACGGCTAAGACTGAATGAAGGTTTCTTTAAATGACGTCATACAAGATGGCGTCCCTTCAATTCCGATTGGCTGATAGAATTCTATCAGCCAATCGGAATTAAGGTAGAAAAAATCCTATTGGCTGATGCAATCAGCAAATAGGATTGAAGTTCAATCTTTTTGGCTGATGCAATCAGCCAATAGGATTGAGCTGGCATTCTATTGGCTGTTCCAATCAGCCAATAGAATGCAAGCTCAATCCTATTGGTTGATTGCATCAGCCAATAGGATTTTTTCTACCTTAATTCCGATTGGCTGATAGAATTCTATCAGCCAATCGGAATTGAAGGGACGCCATCTTGGATGACGTCATTTAAAGGAACCTTCATTCAGTCTTAGCCGTCGGATGAAGAGGATGCTCCACGTCGGATGTCTTGAAGTTGGACCCGCTCCGCGCTGGATGGATGAAGATAGAAGATGCCATCTGGATGAAGGCTTCTGCCCGTCTGGAGGACTACTTTGCCCGGCTTGGATGAAGACTTCTCCCGGCTTCGTTGAGGACTAAAAAACCTAACACTAACCCCTTGAAGATCACCTTACCGGGAGAAGTCTTCATCCAACCGGGCCAAAGTCCTCAACGAAGCCGGGAGAAGTCTTCATCCAAGCCAGGCAAAGTGGTCCTCCAGACGGGCAGAAGCCTTCATCCAGACAGCATCTTCTATCTTCATCCATCCGGCACGGAGCGGGTCCAACTTCAAGACATCAGATTATTTGTACAACTGTACATTCGTCCGATAATGAATGCACATGTCTAATACATTCTAATCTTAAGTTTTGGGAAAGGATACGGAACATCCCCCATATCGCTCCTCATCCCCCTCCAATTTACTCTCCAAGGGGATTATTTTTCACATGGCAAGATTTTCATCCTTATTTATGGGGGCCAATTTATCAACAGTCGGACAGACATGATCTGCTGTAGCGGATCATATCCGCTCGACATCGCTGAATCCTGACAGCATATGCTGTTGGCATTGAACATTGCACAAGCAGTTCTGATGAACTGCTTGTGCAATACCGCCCCCTTGCAGATTTTTTATAGAATTTTCACCCCCCCCCCTCCACTTTGAATATGTTAATTTGAGAAGCTTTCTAGAAATCTTGGTTGATTTGTAGGTTCTCTACATAGGCAAACTACAGATTCTGAATGTAGATTGAATTCAGGGAAGTCTATCCCCCAAATGCTCACTATTACATATAAAGACATTTTTATTTGCATCCTCGAGTTTTGGTGAAAACAGCTTATGTTAGACATTGGGAAACCTTGCTTTCTTTCACTCTAAGCCTGAATTTATGGAGTAAAGTGGTTGTTTCGACTAGGAAGGTAATCCAATGTACTACTTTGTTTGAGCTTTATTTTAAAGTCCTAACCCAGTAGCATCTCACGCTCTTACACCTTTTTTAAAATTTCATATGCTAATTTCCCCTTGTGCTGGAGAGGTTGTGGGAGGGTAGACTCTTCAGTGCATATTTGGTGGGAATGTCGCTCCATGTCACAACCAGCTCCGACTACCACTCACCAGGCTTGGAACACCTACACTTTAAGATCCAGGTCAGTCCCAACACCACCCTCCATGTCACCCTCATCTAAAGACCTCCCAGGCCTCGTTCGGCCTTCTCCGACTCCTTCACCGACCTCATCGCACCCAACGCCCTCGCTTCAACAGACTACATCCTCCTCAGTGATCTCAACTTCCACTTAGACAACCCCAATGACCACAACACCACCAACCTCTTGGAAAACCTTGGAACCATCGGACTGAAACAACTCGTCAACTCCCCAACACACTTAGCCGGACACACCCTCGACCCTATCTTCTCTGCAGGCAACCACATCTCAGTCAACCACACCACCGAACTCCATTGGACCGACCACCATTGCATACACTTTTCCTTCAACAAACCCACCACACACCTCCGGCAGCACCACCCACCCACAGAAACTGGAACAACATCACCGAAGACCAACTGTACTCCACCCTGAACAAGTTCCCCCCAGCTAACTCCACAGACACCAACTTCTTCGCCCACAACCTCCACCACTGGCTCACAGACTGCACCAACACCCTTGTCTCCCTCAAGAAACCATCCAACCGCCAACCCACCAACAAGGCCAGTTGGTTCACCCCGGCCCCCCAGGACTCCAAACGCCACTGCAGGCGATTGGAAAGGCCTTGGAGATCCAGCAAGACCCCTGCGAATAAAACGGCCTACAAAGAAGCCATCACTACCCACCACCACTTCATCAAAACCACCAAGAAGACAGCCATCCAAGACAGAATGAATGCCAATGTCCACAACAGCAAGGAGCTATTCACAATCATCAAGGAATTCTCCAATCCCAACAGCGACACCAACAACATCCTGCCCTCCCAGGACCTCTGCGATAACCTTGCAACGTACTTCCACCGCAAGATCGTTGGCATCTATGACAGCTTCGCACCCCAGAACCCACCCACCACTGCTGTCCCACCAACTTCCACCAATACCTCACCCAAATACACCACCACCTACCCCCCATGGACCATCTGGAGCCCCCTCACCACAGAGGACACCATCAGAATCATGAGATCGATCCACTCCGGAGCACCCTTGGACCCATGCCTGCATCATATATTCAACAAAGCGGGTTACACCATCGCCCCGAGCTCTGCAGCACCATCAACTGCTCCATCAAAACTGGCACTTTCCCGGATGATTGGAAGCACGCAGAATTAAAAACCCTACTGAAAAAACCCACGGCTGACCCCAATGATTCAATGAACTACAGCCCTATCTCTCTGCTCCCCTTTGAGGCCAAAGTCATCGAAAAGTCCATCAACGTGCAAATCGTTGACCATATCGAGGCCAACCACACCATGGACCCCTCCCAATCCGATTTCAGGAGCAACCACAGCACCGAGACCACCTTCCTCGCCACCACAAATGACATCCTCACCCTACTCAACCGAGGCGAGACTGCCGCCCTCATCCTCCTAGACCTCTCAGCAGCATTCGACACTGTCTCACACCTGACCCTCCGCACCCGCCTACATGACGCCGGCATATGCATCAAAGCCCTGGAATGGATCACCTCCTTCCTCACTGGCAGAACCCAGAAAGTTAGACTCTCACCCTTCACCTCCAAGCCCACAGAGATCAGCTGTGGTGTACCCCAAGGCTCTTTGCTGAGCACCACCCTATTCAACATCTACATATCCCCTCTTGCCGCCATTACCCAACGACACGACCTCAACATCGTCTCCTATGCCAACGACACCCAGCTAATCATCTCACTCACCAGTGACCCCACCACCGCCAAGAGAAACGTCTATGAAGGGCTGACAGCAGTTGCCACCTGGATGAGCTACAACCGCCTAATGCTGAACACAGGCAAGACCGAAGTCCTCCTCCTCCGTTCCACCACATCTGACTGGAATAACTCCTGGTGACCCACAGCCCTCGGACACCCTCCAATGCCCACCAACCGTGCACGAAATCTAGGCATCATCCTGGACTTGTCGCTCTCCATGGACTGACAAATCAACGCCGTCTCCTCTGCATGCTTCCACACACTGCACCTGCCGCAAAAGACCTTAAAATGGATCCCAACCGAGACCAGGAAGACTGTCACCCACGCCCTCGTCAGCAGCCAACTGGACTACGACAACGCACTCTATGCCGGCTCCACCATCAAGCTCCAAAAGAGACTCCAACGAATCCAGAACGCCTCAACCAGACTCATCCTCGACATCCCTCGCCAATGCCTTATCACCTGCACTGGCTCTCCATCAACAAAAGAATAACCTTCAAGCTTCTCACCCACGCATTCAAGGCCCTCCACAAAATCGGTCCCGAATACATGAACCACCGCGTTACCTTCTACACCCCCGTCAGATAACTTTGATCGGCCGACCAAGCGCTCACAGTCATCACCCACATCAGGAAAACCACAGCGGGAGGCAGATCCTTCTCTCACCTGGCAGTCAAGACTTGGAACACCCTCCCGCTGCACCTCAGACAAGCTACTGCCCTAACTAAGTTTAGAAAGGACCTCAAGACCTGGCTCTTCGACTGAACTGCAACCCTCAGCGCCATGAGACCCTTACGGGTGAATAACATGTAACAAATATGTGAGAAATTGCTTCTGAAGGTTGATTTTTGTATTTGAAATAGCTGTTTTTTATATTTTGAGCCTACAACCCTTTAAAATTGACTGAGCTTGCAGGGCAATCAGAGTTCTTTATGTTATTACTTTCTGTACACACATGCTTCTTTATATTATTTCTGCCTATATACCAAAGCCCAGAACTTGCTGTCTATATTTACTCAGCTTCTCTACAGCCTATATTTAAGTATAGAAACTTTCAGTATAGACAGGGATACCACAGGCAAAATCAACTATTTCAAATACCAATACAAAGGTAAAAGAGGCAGTTGTAAACAATTTAATGCACTCCAGCGTGTAAAATGGATCATTGGAAACAAATTAAAGAGGAGAAAAATTTAGTTTAAAATGTCCCTTTAAAATCTTATTAATTTTACATAAATAATCAAAATATTTGAAATAAGAAGATTATGAAATGTTCAGTAAGTTAGATGTATTTACAATGTCTAATGGACTGCACTATATTATGAATCTGACAAGATATAGCTCCAACCTCAGATGTTAAATACAGTTGAGATGCCCATTAAAAATATTAGCAATAAGATATCAGTATAAACAGTATTTCTCACCTTGTTAAGTGTGCAATTTTTTTTTAATTTTAATCTTGCCTTTAATAGAAAGCAAAATAGTGTGACAGACTTGACAAGAAATGACAGGAAACCAATAAATAAACTGTAGTACCACACTTCAACTGTCCAGCATATGTCTGAATAGAAGATTTTAGTGTTGTCTTAACCTTTGTCCATATGTATTAATCTGAGTAATACATTGCATATCCAAAATAGAATCATCTATAATTGCCCATTAATTCAAGTCCTTTTTAATACACAGTTCTTAAAGGACCAGTCAACACAGTAGATTTGCATAATCAACAAATGCAGGATAACAAGACAATGCACTTAGTCTGAACTTCAAATGAACTTCACTGCCTCCCCTGCCATATGGGGCCAAAGTTTAGTTAAATTAATTTTAATAAAAAAAATTATTAAAAAAAAAAATCACCAGTTTTTTTCCCACCCATGTAATGCTATGGAGAGGCATCAAATAGGACTGCATCTCTCCATAGCAAAACATGGATACATTTCTTCAATAGCAGCAGCGCTACCCACTGGTGGTAATTTAAAACTACCTGAAGCAAAAATAATGACCAATAGGAGGCATCCCTCGTGATGCCTCTTAGCGAGAGAGCCAATCAGAGAAGTAAAAACTAATTTTAAACTCTTCTTGGCATTATTAGTTATGTAGGATGCAGGGCTAGCCCTGTCTGATGTTCACTGACTTGCTGTTACTGTGATCCGATCTGGGACCCTCCCACTAGCACAGGCTTCACTAGAAACAAGAGGGGAGAATAATGACTGCAGGAAGAAGTGCACAGTAAGGGGTAGGGTTTATAGCTTTCCACATTCTGTTAAATGATAGTGTTAATATTAATGCTTTTAATGTGAACTGTAAGCTTTCTACTTATTAACAATGTTGACTTTTGTGACTGAGTGCTGGTAATGATAATAGCTTCCCACATTTTACTTGCAGTTTATTTTAACTTTTTATTGTGAATATTCTGTTTTTAATGTGATCTGGTAATTTGCTGCTTTTTAACAAGTTAACAACATTGACTGCAGAGCATGCTTTATTACTACAGCTCTCAGTAAGTATTGTGTTGTCACTTACTAGCAGGTGCCCTTGTTGTGCAAAAAAGGAAATGCGGGTGCCTTTTTTATGCAGGAACCTCTTCTGGTCTGTATAATAAATGATGCTTTATTACTACAGCTCTTAGTAAGTACAGTATTGTGTTGTCACTAGCTGGTGCCCTTGTGCGAAAAAGGAAAAGCTAGTGCCTTTGTTATGCAGGAACCTCTTCTGGTCTGTATAATAAACAATGTACTTTCCCTCCTGTAAAACAGTCAGTGCTGAGTACACTCCTGTGCCCTGTCACCCAAGATATAAGGTGAGATCTACTGGGTCCAGACACTAACCTCTGAGTACCTTAGTTATGTGCACTGAAAACTAAAGAGAACAAAACTGTGCTGGTTTTGTTTCTATGTATGTGGATTAGATAGACTGATTTATTTAAGGTCAGTACATTACTTCACCCTGTCATCCTACAGCTGTTTCCTTCAATAAATACACCTTTTTACTGTAGTTTCCCAATTGCTTTTGGGTTTTCCTGTTTATAACACCTCACTTTTTATTGTCTTTCTTTCTGTAATATGATGATCTGTCTGTCATTTATTAAAAAGCATAGTTTTTATATTTTTAGTATTAAAAAAGTATTTTATATGATATATTATTAGTGGTTTTCATATTAAATCCACAAGTGATATCTCTCAGGAAATGTATGGGGGCAGGGAGTCTTGCATCTTATCTTGCCTGGTATATTGTGGCATTTAGCTGGCATTCATGGGAGTAGTGGAACTGATTGGACAGTTTTAATATGGTATATGATGAGTGGCATAAATGATAGAAGGGAGTCATGTGGCAGAAAACTGTAATAAGTGGTTGTAAAAGGCCCTTAATCTTAATCAAATGTAGTGTATTACTGGCACACAGTATGAGCAGGGGGCCACTCCATCTTTTCAAGTACAACTGGCATATAATAATAAAACATTTTATTCAACTATTATATATTTAACTCGTAAATCTCACGTGGAAGTGTGTATGTGTGTGTATCTGAGTGTGTGTGTGCTTGTCTGTATATATTTGTGGATTAGCCAGACTCTTAGTGTGTATTCCTGTGGGTGCTTGTGTATGTGTGAGTGAGGATGTATATGGCTTCTTGTCTGTGCTTTTTGGGTGACTGTTTGTGTGCATGTGGTGCCTGGTTTTGTGTATGTTGGTTCCTATGTGTATATGGTATCTGATGGTGCTTGCATGCTGTGCGTGTCTGTGTGTATCTGTTTGTGTGTCTATATGAGTCTTCTTGTATATCTGAGTGTATATTTCTGGGTGTGATTATGTATGTATCTGTTTATGTGTGTGTCACTGTGTGTGTCTGGTGTGTCTGTATGTGTTAGTGCCTCTGTATGTCTGTGAATTTATGTTTGTGAGTGTGTGTTTCTATATATGTGTGTTGTTGGGGGCCCTGATTAATGGTTTTGTGAAGGGCTGTACAAGGATGTCAGTAGTATGCTAGGGCTGTACATGGATGTCAGCAGTTTTCTGGAAATGTACATGATGTCAGCAGTATGCTAGGGCTAAACATTGATGTTAGTAAAAATAAATATACGTTTTGTTTTTTTCATTAAAATGCTGTTTTTATAGCCTTATTTCTTTCATTTCTTAGGTGCTTTGCTTCCCTTGTATTTTAACTATTAGATATAGAATTTCATAGTGGGCAGGGTTTTAGTACTTGGGCCACTGAATTGTACTTGCCCCCTGGTTCCAAAATTGCCAGTCATCCCCTGCATTTTTTATGCATTAGTTGCATTAGGGAGTTTCTGGTTTTAACATGTGGTCAGATTGTTTGGAAGCCTTGCTTGTGTGCTTGCAAGTATTTCATCCTGCCTGGGTCAGAATTCAGTCTACACCAAAATCATTATTATTTAAAAAGATAAATAACGCCTTTACAACCCATTCCCCAGCTTTGTACAATTAACATTGTTATATTAATATACTACATAACCATTTAATCTCTTCTGACTGTTTAAGCCACTACAGACAGCCTTTTATCACATGCTTTTTTATTAGATTTTTCACAAGAGACTGCTAATTTATGTGTCGTATAGATAACATTGTGCTCTCTCCCGTGGAGTTGTGCAGGACTCAGCACTAACTGGCTAAAATGCAAGTCAATAGATAATAAATAAATAGCCCTGAGATAAGGAGACTGTCTGCAGAGGCTTAAATACAAGATATTAGATACTATTTTAATCGTCATTGTGTAACCTGCTAATTTAATCGTAAATTTAAGTTACCTCTATTAGGTTCATATATGTGCTTCTCAGGCGTATCATAGCCACTGCCTCACTAGCCTCTGAGCTCACTGCACGTCACTGAAGGGAACAGATTTAGCTGCTTGTTAAAATATATATATATTTTTTATTTTACTGGATCTAGTCATTTGTGTTATTTTAAAGGGACATGAAACCAAAAAAAAATTGTTTCATGATTCAGATATAAAATACTTTTTTTAAAAAGTAACTTCTATTATCAAATTTGTGTCATTCTCATGATTTTCTTTGTTGAGGCAATATCTAGATAGGTAATGTACACATGATAGGAGCATTACATGACAGGAATTAGTGCTGCCATCTAGTGCTCTTGCTAATGTATAACATTGTTGCAAAATGGTTGCCATATAGTGCTGCAGAAACGTGCACATTCGATAATAATAGTACATTGGAAAGTTGTTTAAAATTGTATTTTCTATCTGAATCATGAAAATACATTGGTTTTATCTATCTTAAAGGGACAATAAAGTAAAATGTAACTTTCATGAATCGAATAGAGGGTTTGATTATAATAATTAGAAAAAAGAATTCCAATTTAACTGTATTATGAATTTGGCTTTGTTCTTTTAGTATTCTTTGTTGAAGAGTAAACTTAAGTAGGCTCCTAGGAGAATCCACTTGTTTTAGCACTCTATGGAAGCAGTATTTTCAAAAATGTATAACAATGCTACAAATTGTTACAAACACTGCTGCCATAAACTGCAGACATGCACACTCCTGAGCAACTAGGTTTATTATTCAAAAAAAGATGCCAAGAGATCAAAAGCAAATTAGATAACATGAAAATTGGAAAGGTTTTTTTTTATACTCTGTCTTAAATATGAAAATGTAGTTTTGACTTAACTGTCCCTTTAACTACTCACCTCTATATTGGATGAAAAAAACTTACATTCTTCATGTTAAATAAGTAATAGAATAAAAAAATGATCTGAGCAACATCTATTTTCATTTAATATACTTCATTAACCGCATTAGAATTCAGCAAACCCAAATCTAGAACTGTGCTTTTAATGTACTTGCTCAGGATTTGGGCAAAATGACTGAACAGGCTTAAAATATATTTTTATGTTTTATAGCAACAAGTGAAAAGCAGGCAGCTTCTTTTGAAATGGAAATGTCCCAGGCTGGAATAAGTGCTCATTATTCAAAGGTATATTATCATGTATAATCACGTATCATGTATAATGAAAATGTATTTCTTTCTTTTCTTTTTTTTTACAAAATTATTTATAATTACTCAGAGAGTAAAAGTAAATTATATAAGGCCAGATTCTAAGTGGCACGCTTACGGTTATGCGGGAGCTATATCGGGTTTATCGCGGCTATTTGCGCATGTCAAATGTAGCGCTCATATTAAAAGTAAAAATGATCGCTTGATCACAATTCAATTTATCGTGCATCGGGATAGCGTGACCTCAGAGCTCTAGTTAACTGTTTTGCGAAACAAAAAGTGTCACAAAACGCATCGAAAATACATTTAAAAGTACAGTTACACATAATAATGTTATCTAATAAAAATGATTTTAAAAAATTGCAGAAAAAAGTTATAAGGGCTCAAAGATATGAGGTCTCAGGTGTTAGGAAAAAAAATTCTACAAAGGGCTTTAACATAGAGGCACATACATATACATGTCTGAATATGTATATGTAGGTGATTTTATATATATATATGTGTGTGTGTGTGTTTGTGTGTACATATGTATTTATGTTTTTCTATGTGTATTTATGTATTTACAAACATATATACACATATAAACACAAATACATATGTATTCATATATAGACATATATATATATATATATACAATATTCATATTTAATAAAGGTTTTAACTAAATATTTACTGTAAATATTTCCCATTCCAAAATTCTGCACATGTCAGGTTAGCGCACTTGAGAATATGCGTTCGGGTTTTCGTGCTAGAAGGGTGTTTTTTCCCCACCACTTTTTTTGCACTAATGACTTCTATGGGGGGAATAGGTTAAAGCGTGCGCTATATTTAAAGTTTTCAAGTTAGCTCGCAAGCAAAAACTTTTTACTTTAAACTTGTAATATCAGTGCTACCCGACGAGCAGAGTTAGCGCGATCAGGAGTGATAAATAGCGCTCCACACGTAATGAGGCCCATAGTGTGTACAAAAATATAAAAATGTCTCTTCCTTTGGTGGCCCATTTGAGTATGCAGTATCGTATGTTACGCATCTACATATCCAACATAGCTTTTTTTTAGTTGACATATTATTCTGTGTAGGCAAATTAAATATCACATAATTAACTGATATTTAATTAATTTGTTTCTCTATATTGAACACCATTTACAGAAATGTGCATGTTATGCTTTGTGAAGAGGTTTTTACAATTCCTTTGATCATTGATAAACATTGTTTAGCATTAAAGAGATAGAAGTGTGCATGAGTGCATTTTGATTTTGAATAAAAACATTTTTGCAATATACTTACATTGGCACCAATACTTCAAGTAGTAGTTATTACTGTTTTTTATCTGCAATTGTGTAAATATTATATAATATTTTGTGCACCAGCATTCAGACGCCATTCCTTAGCAGAGAGTCAGTTTGTTTTGTTTTGCTGACACAATACACCCTCTGAGCAGGCATGGTGGGCGATTTATCGTGTGTCTGGCAGACATCGATAAATGTCGACAGCATACGCTGTCGGCATTTATCATTGCACAAGCATTCCTTGTAGAATGCTTGTGCAATTCCGCCCCTTGCAGATTTGCGGCAGATTTGTGGCCAATCGGCCGCTAGCAGGGGGTGTCAATCAACCAAATCGTATGCGATCATGCGGATTGCTGTCTGCCGCCTCAGAGATGGCGGATGAGTTAAAGAGCAGCGGTCTTAAGACCGCTGCTTCTTAACTCCTGTTTCCGGCGAACCTGAAGGCTCACGCGGAAACAGGCATTTGGGCCGATACAGGGCTTGGTAAATCGGCCCCATGGTGTTTGAATCTTTATTTAAAGGGACAGTCTAGTAAAAATGAAACATTCATGATTCATATAGGGCATGCATGCAATTTTAAACAACTTTGCCATTTACTTTTATCATCAAATTTGCTTGTTCTCTTAGTATTCTTTGTTAAAAGCTAAATCTAGGTAGGATCTTTTGCTAATTTCTAAGACCTTGAAAGCTGCCTCTCATTTCAGTGCATTTAGACAGTTTTTCACACCTAGACAGTGCTAGTTCATGTGTGCCATACATAGATAACATTAAGCTCACTCCGATGGATTTACATATGAGTGAATACTGATTGGCTAACATGTAAGTCTGTCAAAAGAACTGGAATAAGCGGGCAGTCAGCAGAGGCTTAGAGACAAGGTAATTATACTGGTAAAAAGTGTGTTAATAAAACAGTGTTTGTTATACAAACTGGGGTATGGGTAATAAAGGGATTATCTAGCTGCTTTTAAAAAAAAAAAAATTTGGGAGTAGACTGTCCCTTTAAGTGTAGCGTATGTGTATATGCAGCAGAAAACGTGACAACTTTTACTATAAGCATTTTTGCTAAAGGAAGTATATTTAAAATAACTGAAATGTTCTGATAAAATGCTTTGATGCACATTCCAATTTTGACATCTTTGTCCCTTTAATATCTGAAGCTTACATCTCTGATTTTAAAAATCTACTAGATTTTCTGGTGTTTTTTGCTTGATCACCCGGTTATCTAATCATATTGCTCAAATGTTATAAATGCAATGTGCTAAAGCAGAGAAATCCTTAATCCTGGCTTCTTTTGTGGTATTTTGCTTTGGATTAAGATATAGACAAAAAGTGTTATAAAATTAAATAAAAACGTAAAACTATAAAATAAAGCTAGACAGTAGCGACAATTAGATAAATAATAATATTTTAAGAAAATATTTTCAGAGGTTTGTCAGGTTTACACTTATTTTGAATAGTTTAAGAATATTGAGTAAAAGACATTCAACATTTGTTCTATTTATTTGTTCTATTAATATTACAAACATAAAACCTTACATTAAACACTTTTATTGTTTTTCATATTAATTTGCAAGAGCAATCAATTAAAGGGACCTTTTTTATTTATTTATTTAAAGGAACAGTAATATCAAAACGTTCAATTTTCATGACTCAGATATAATATTGTTAAAGCTGTGAAGAAAAAAATAAATTAACTAAATATAGAAGTTTCACCTCGATGCATATTATTTTTTTATTATTATTTATATATTTTTTTAAATATTTATAAATATAATATTAGCTTGTATAGTCGGCCAATCACTGGTTAAGGTTGCAAGTGTAAAATGAGTATTTTAAAACTTTTACTTTAAGCATTTTTGCTAAAGAAAGTATTTAGCAAAATGCTTAAATTTCAAACTGAAATTCTCATTCCAGTTTTGACCTTTCTGAAGCCCACATCGCTGATTTTAAAAGTTTTCTAGATTTTCTGGATAATTCTGCTTGAGCATCAGGTTTACTAACCATATTGCTCAACGGTTATAAATTCATTGTGCTAAAGCTGAGAAATCCATAATCCTGGCTTCTTTGTGGTCTTTTGCTTTGTGCTCAGATCTAGAAATTTTGGGCGCTAGAAGTGAAATTATTAAGCATGTCCGGTAGTGCTCGTATTACAAGTTGAAAGTTAAAAGTTATTGCTAGCTCGCTAACCCGATGTGCGCAAAAAGCTGAAGTTAGAATATTGTACGTGCGATAACCTGTTCCCCCATAGAAGCCAATGAAGCAAAAAAGTGGGAAAAAAACACCCTACTCATGCTCTAACCCAAACACATAGGGGCCTATCTATCAAGCTCCGTATGATACCCCGTGTTTCTGGCGAGCCTGCAGGCTCGCCAGAAACAGCAGTTATGAAGCAGCAGTCTAAAGACCACTGCTCCATAACCTGTCCGCCTGCTCTGAGCAGGCGGACAGAGATCGCTACAATTCAACCCGATCGATTGGGTTGATTGACACCCCCCTGCTGGCGGCCCATTGGCTGCGAGTCTGCAGGGGGCGGCGTTGCACCAGCAGCTCTTGTGAGCTGCTGGTGCAATGCTGAATACGGAGAGCATATTGCTCTCCGTATTCAGCGAGGTCTGGCGGACCTGATCCGCACTGTCGGATCAGGTCCGCCAGACTTTGATAAATTGAGGCCATATTCTCAAGTGCGCTAACTCAACATAAAAATATGAATATTTCACATTACAATGTTCTTCAGATATTTATATAGGTATTTATATAGGTATAGATATATACAGATATATATATATATATATATATATATATATATAGGAATATCTATTTATAAATACTTCTAATACTTAGAACATATTCTGCTACGTGCAGAACATTGGAATATGAAATATTTACAGTAAATACACAGTTAAAACCTTTATTAAATATTAATATTGCATAAATATGGTTTTACATGTTTTCATCTACTTGACAGCAGAGGGCTCCAATGCACTTATATATATATGTCTATATATGTATACATATGTATTTGTGTTTATAGGTCTGAAAATACATATATACACATATCAATACATAAATTCATATGCACACACATATATATATGCAGGCATATACGTATTTAGGCATGTATATGTATGTATCTCTATCTTAAAGCCCTTTGCAGCCTTTTTTATTTCTAACACCTGAGACCTCATATCTTAGCAATATTTGTTAAGAATAATTATTATTAATATGAGATGGTCTTATTATGAGTGTTAGAATATTGTGTAATGTATTTTTTATGTGTTTTGTAACACTTTTTTAGTTTTGTGAAACAGTTAACCAAATCTCTGAGGTCGCAGTTATCTTTCTAGTCTAAATCACGATTGCGCTCACACGTTCGCATTTACTTTCAACTTATAATAAGAACACAATTTACCTTGAGTGCAAATGAACACAAAACATTATATTGATTGCCCACAAACAAAAGCACACCACTTGTAATCTGCCCAAAGAGGGTTAATGTATTTTTTGTACCTTCTCTATTTTCTGTACAAATCTCTTTCCATCTAAATTTTTATTTACATAGTATTTCCTCATTATTTTTCTATTCTTTTCTCTTCTCTCTTTACTTTTTTCCTCTGAAATCTCCATCCTATTTTTCTGGTGAGATGTAATATCTAATCTATTTAGCTGTATTATCAAAAAAACTGTCATTCACAGACCAATATGACTGAAATTTTACTTCCTCTGTATTTCTCTCTCTCTTTCCCTCTCTCTCCCTCTCTGTCTCTATATCTCTGTATCTTTATCTCTCTCTTTCTCTCTCTCTCTCTGTCTATCTCTCTCTTTCCTTTTTTATGATTTAATTCACATTTCTTGCACAGCACACAAGAGTGTCTTTAGCAATTAATTCCAATGAATACTATAACCATTGTCCACAAATCAAGATCAGACATCAGTCTGATAAATTGTTTGCCTTGTTTCATATTAAAAGAAAATATTTTTGTCAAGGACTGGGCTATGCTTGGAGCTGTCGGAGCATATAATTGGAACGGAACAGTAGTGATGGTGAAATCTGATACTATATTAATACCTGACAATGAAACATTTAGAACAAGACCTGAGGAACAATATGAACCTTTAGCTGCTTATCTTGGTGAGTAAAATGCAAAATCTATTGTTGAAAATAAAATACAAATATTCTCAGTCAAATCAGGCACTTGACTTCAGGTTGAAAGGATGAGGATAATAAAGGTTATAATCTATCAGGTGCTACCTTGTAGAAGGTGGGTGATGTGAAAATAGCTATTAACAGCAAACTAGAATGAGAAATGTAGTACTGATATAATAGTATAGTATAGTAAATGTTATATAGTTTTATATTGTTTATATCTGCTGCTGTTATGTGTCTGTAGTCTGTTTAACCCTTTAAGGACACAGATTTCTGTTTGCTCAATTGTTTTATGACAGAAAAATTCCGTCATATGTCCTTAAGAGGTTAATAGGTTCTGTATTTACTGTTATGATATTTTAATGCCTTGTCATTACTTATGTGATGTTCAATCCTTGTCAATACTTGCTATAATTGCTAAATGTATAAGTTTACTAATGATATAACCTCAGTCTCCTTCAAATTAAATTGATTATTTTATCTTATTTTACCCTGAATCAAATTGGCCTTTTGACTGTCTTTGATGATGTCATTAACTAATTTAGTAAATTCAGCTGAATGTTCTGTCATATACATCTGACACTTCTATGAGGAAGCATTGCTGGGGTGTAGCTTTGCTGGGTTAGCTAGCATTATTAAAATATATTATGTTCAATATTTGAAGGGAAAAAAAGCTACCTGCCATGTCACATGAGTTTGAAATGTTTGTCCTTTGTTTGAGTAAGAACTTTTTTTTTCTCCAGAAATTTAATAAAATCTATCTATCTATTATTATTATTATTTATTTGTATAGCGCCCCAAAATCCCATAGCCCCTGGTACAGAGATAAGGGTACACAATGACAAGTGGTTTGTGATAAGATACAAAAACTTACAAAAAAAAAAACAAATACAGTCTATCTAACATTTGACAGTCTATCTAACTACCTATCTGTAGAAAAAAAATGCCAATTTACTCATCTACTGCAATTTCTTACTTTTCCTGGACCATTGGAGATTTTCGGCCTTCCAGCCCTGTATATATTTATGTACAATATAATAACTAATATAATAATAACTAGTATTTATATAGCGCCTTTCTCCCAGTGGGACTCAAAGCGCTTTTTTAGCGCTCGCTCTTGGAATGAACCAAATCGGCAGCTGAATAGTAATAGTTATTATTATTACCCAATTTAAATAAAAATAAAAACATTTAACAGCATTAGTTCAAAATCCAAAAATTAAATTACAATCTACACATTCAGGAAATTTGGTAAAAATAAAATAATATAATCAATAGAGTGGGAAAAGTTGTCATGTTTAAAGCATTTATTAAAATAATATAATTTATGATGAACAGTTAGACAACTGGTGGCACTTTTGTTTTAGATGACACTTAATAGTGATATTCCAGTTTCCCTATTTTTTTCTATTGTCTTGTTTTTTTTTGTTTTTTTATATGGTTACATTGACTCCTATTGTTTTACTTATATAATATTGGGAAGGTTTCCATTTTTAGACTGTTACTACAATTAAATAAATAATATTGTTCAGAAGTTTGTCATTTATTTTGAATAGCTTAAGAATATTAAGGAAAACACATCCAACATTTGTTCTATGTATATTACAAAAATTAAACCTTAGATTAAAAATGTTTATTGTTTTTTTATATTAATTTGCCTGTGCAATTCAATAACAGGACAGTGAAGTAACGATTCAAATTTTATGACTCAAATATACAGAATATTGTTAAAACTATGAAGAAAAAAATATATTAACCAAATATAGAAGTCTCACCTAGATGTACATTAAATAGTTATATAAATACTAATCCTAAAGCCTGTGTACACAGGCCATTTTTTACAGTACAGCGGTTTCACTCCTTGCTCTCTCTCTATCCCCCTCTCTTTTGCTCTTTCCCCCCTCTCTTTTGCTCTCTCTCTCTCCCCCTCTCTTCTGCTCTCTCTCCCCCCCTCTCTCTATTTTGCTCTCCTCTCCCCTCTCTTTTGCTCTCTCTCCCCCCTCTTTTTTGCTCTCTCTCCTCCCTCTCTTTTGCTCTCTCTCTCCCACTCTCTTTTCCTCCCTCTCTTTTGCGCTCTCTCTCTCCCTCTCTTTTGTGCTCTCTCTCCCCTCTCTTTTGCTCTCTCTCCTCCTCTCTTTTGCTGTCTCTCCCCCTCTCTTTTGCTCTATCTATACCCCTTCTTTTGCTCTCTCTCTCCTCCCTTTATTTTGCTCTCTCCCCCCTCTCTTTTGCTCTCTCTCTCCCCCTCTCTTTTGCTCTCTCTCCCCCTCTCTTAAACTCTCTCCCCCTCTCTTTTGCGGTCTCTCCCCCTCTCTTTTGCTCTATCTATCCCCACTCTTTTGCTCTCTCTCCCCCCCTTTCTTTTGTTCTCTCCCCCCTCTCTTTTGCTCTCTCCCTCCCCTCCTCTCTTTTGCTCTCTCTCTTCCCTCCTCTCTTTTGCTCTCTCTCCCCTCACGTTTGCTCTCTCTCCCCTCTCTTTTGCTCTCTCTCTCTCTCTCTCTCTCTCTCTCTCTCTCTCTCTCTCAATAACAGGACAGTGAAGTCACGATTCAAATTTTATGACTCAAATATACAGAATATTGTTAAAACTATGAAGAAAAAAATATATTAACCAAATATAGAAGTCTCACCTAGATGTACATTAGCCTGTATACACAGGCCATTTTTTGCAGTACAGCGGTTCCACTCCTTGCTCTCTCTCTATCCCCCCTCTCTTTTGCTCTTTTCCCCCTCTCTTTTGCTCTCTCTCTCCCCCTCTCTTCTGCTCTCTCTCTCCCCCTCTCTCTAGTTTGCTCTCTCTCTCCCCTCTCTTTTGCTCTCTCTCCCCCCTCTTTTTTGCTCTCTCTCCTCGCTCTCTTTTGCTCTCTCTCTCCCCCTCTCTTTTCCTCCCTCTTTTTTGCGCTCTCTCTCCCCCTCTCTTTTGCGCTCTCTCTCCCCCTCTCTTTTGTGCTCTCTCTCCCCTATCTTTTGCTCTCTCTCCTCCTCTCTTTTGCTGTCTCTCCACCTCTCTTTTGCTCTATCTATCCCCCTTCTTTTACTCTCTCTCTCCTCCCTTTCTTTTGCTCTCTCCCCCTCTCTTTTGCTCTCTCTCTCCCCCTCTCTTTTGCTCTCTCTCCCCCTCTCTTAAACTCTCTCTCCCCCTCTCTTAAACTCTCTCTCCCCCTCTCTTTTGTGGTCTCTCCCCCTCTCTTTTGCTCTATCTATCCCCACTCTTTTGCTCTCTCTCCCCCCTTTCTTTTGTTCTCTCCCCCCTCTCTTTTGCTCTCTCTCTCCCCTCCTCTCTTTTGCTCTCTCTCTTCCCTCCTCTCTTTTGCTCTCTCTCCCCTCACTTTTGCTCTCTCTCCCCTCTATTTTGCTCTCTCTCTCCCCTCTCTTTCCCCCTCTCTATTGCATGCTCTCTCTTTCCCCTCCTTTACTCTCTCTCCCCTCTCTTTTCCCCTTTCTCTCCCTCTCTTTTGCTGTCTCTCTTCCTTTCTCCCCCTCTCTTTTGCTGTCTCTCTCCTCTCTTTTGCTCTCTCTCCCCTCTCATTTGTTCTCTCTCTCCCCCTCTCTTCTGCTCTCTCTCCCTCCTCTCTAATGCCCCCCCCCTCTTTTTGCACTCTCTCTTTCCCCCCTCTCTTTTGCACTGTCTCTCTCCTCTCTTTTGTGCTCTCCCCCTTCTCTTTTACTCTCTCTCTCCCCCTCTCTTTTGCTTTCTCTCTCTCCCCATCTCTTTCCCCCCCCTCTCTTTTGCATGCGCTCTCTCTCTCCCCTCTTTTGCGCTCTCCCCCCTCCCTTTTGCTCTCTCTTCCCTCCTTTCCCCTTTCTCCCACGCTTTTTTGCTGTCTCTTTCCCTCTCTATTGCTCTCTCTCCCCTCTCTTTTGCTCTATCTCCCCTCTCTTTTGTTCTCTCTTCTCTCTCTCCCACTCTCTTTTGCTCTCTCTCTTCCCCTCTCTTTTGCTCTCTCCCCCCTCTCTTTTGCTCTCTCTCCCCCCTCTCTTTTGCTGTATATTCCCCTCTCTTTTGCTCTCTATATCTCCCCTCTTTTGCTCTCTTTCTCTCCCCTCCTCTCTTTTGCTCTCTCCCCACCTCTGTTTTGCTGTCTCTCTCCCTCTCTTTTGCTTTCTCTCTTTCCCCCCTCTTTTGAGCTCTCTCACGGCCCCGCCTGACCCCGCCCACGACACACCTGGCTCCCGTCCGCATCTCACACATGGTCCAGATGCCAGGAGGTCAGTATGTAGAATGCCAGGTGTGTTTGTCCTCGCACAGTCTCTACTGCGCATTACAGCTTTGGACAAACACACTTGGCCTTTTATATTATATGATTTATATATATATTTGCCTGCCTGAGTTAATCATAAGTAAAGGTTGCAAGTGCAAAACAAGTATTTTAAATAAACCAATAAATTACAGTTCATAAACAACATACTTGAAAAGACAAATTTTCTTTTAAAGGCTACTGAGTTTCTGAATATTAAATTAAAATGGGGTAGGGTTATGCTTAACATTTAACAACATCTCCTTGTACTTGTAAAACAATGAGATAGTTTATAAACCTAGTGAAAATGGCAGTCAATAATACTTTACTCCTGCCAAAGAGTTTAATGCTTTGCTACTCCAAAATAACAATATCTAAAGTTAGTTTTCTAACAGAAGCTAAAAAGTAAAGTGCAAATATTCATAAATATAACATTTATAGAAGCTAAGTTACAGTTTTGTAATTCTAAAGGATATATATTATTTAACACTTTTCAAAGGGGCAATAAACACCTTGTAATTATAAAACATCTCTCTTGTATTGTTATAGTATAACATATCATCCAAGTTTAAATATTTTTAAACAAAAAAGTGTCTTGTTTGCTCAATTTATTTAATAGCTAAATTACACCCACCACTTGCCTCAATCCAGGTATAAGTCTGCAGACACCAAGGCTAACAGAGATCATTATAATAGTATTAAGTACATTGTTTTGTAATCAGCTATATATAATTTGGGAAAGATTTGTCGCTGGGTTAGCCTTGAGAGGTCTGCATTGTCCATTTTTAACTCTAAACTTAGAAAATCCACAATTTTCAGATCTAAATTACATGAACAAAGAGCATAAAAAAAGAATAATGAATGTATACTGCAAATTTGTTTTCTCCAACATTGGTGTGTCCGGTCCACGGCGTCATCCTTACTTGTGGGAATATTCTCTTCCCCAACAGGAAATGGCAAAGAGCACAGCAAAAGCTGTCCATATAGCCCCTCCTCAGGCTCCGCCCCCCAGTCATTCTCTTTGCCGCTCTGAACAAGTAGCATCTCCACGGAGATGGTGAAGAGTATGTGGTGTTTAGTTGTAGTTTTTTATTCTTCTATCAAGAGTTTGTTATTTTAAAATAGTGCTGGTATGTACTATTTACTCTGAAACAGAAAGAGATGAAGAGTTCTGTTTAAAAGAGGATTATGATTTTAGCAGCAGTAACTAAAATCACTTGCTGTTCCCCCACACGACTGTTGAGCTGAGAGAACTTCAGTTGGGGGGAACAGTTTGCAGACTCTTCTGCTTAAGGTATGACTAGCCATTTTTCTAACAAGACTGTGTAATGCTGGAAGGCTGTAATTTTTCCCTCATGGGGATCGGTAAGCCATTTTCTTAGACTCAATTAGAATAAAGGGCTTATTCTGGGCTATAAACTGGTGGACACTTGTAGGGCTAAATCGATTGTTTTATTTAAGTATTATATGCAGTTTGAAATGAATTTCACACTTTTCTAAGTTAGGGAACGTTTTTAGCGCCAGGCACTTGTTAAGACACCTTCCCAGTCAGGAAGGGCCTTTCACTAGTAGGCAGAGCCTCATTTTCGCGCCATTATTGCGCAGTTACTTTTGAGGACAGTACATGCAGCTGCATGTGTGAAGGTCTGGCATCCACTGAAAACGATCCTAGAAGGCTTCAACTGGTATCGTATACCCCCCTGGTTTTGGTGAAGTCGCAACAAAGGCTGTGGCTGGGACTGTAGGGGGGTTAAAATTGCAAACGGCTCCGGTTTCCGCATTTTAAGGGTTAATGACTTGAAAATTGGGGTGCAATACTTTGAATGCATAAAGACACTGTGGTGAAAATTTGGTAAAGATTGGATAATTCCTTCATAGTTTTTCACATATTCAGTAATAAAGTGTGCCCTGTTTAACATTTAAAGAGACAGTAACGGTTTTGTTTAAAAACGGTTTTTGTGCTTTATTAACCAGTTTAAGCCTGTTTAACATGTCTGTACCTTCAGATAGATCATGTTCTGTATGTATGGAGGCCAAGGTGATTCCTCCTTCAAATGTATGTGATAATTGTGCCATGGCGTCCAAACAAAGTAAGGACAGTACTGTCACATTTAGTAAGGTTGCCCAGGATGATTCCTCAGATGAAGGAAGTAGGGATAGTTCTGCATCCTCTCCTTCTGTGTCTATACCAGTTATGCCCGCGCAGGCGACCCCTAGTACTTCTAGCGCGCCAATGCTTATTACTATGCAACAATTGACGGCAGTAATGGATAACTCCATAGCTAATATATTATCCAAAATGCCAGCATTTCAAAGAAAGCGTGATTGCTCAGTTTTAAACACTGTAGAGCAGGAGGGCGCTGATGATTATTTATCAGTCATACCCTCACACCAATCTGAAGTGGCAGTGAGGGAGGGTTTGTCAGATGGGGAAATTTCTGATACAGGAAGAATTTCTCAGCAGGCAGAACCTGATGTTGTGACATTTAAATTTAAATTAGAGCATCTCTGCGCATTACTTAAGGAGGTGCTATCTACTCTGGATGATTGTGACAATCTGGTCATCCCAGAAAAATTGTGCAAGATGGACAAGTTCCTAGAGGTCCCGGTGTACCCCGATGCTTTTCCGATACCTAAGCGGGTGGCGGACATAGTGAATAAGGAGTGGGAGAAGCCAGGCATACCTTTTGTCCCTCCTCCTATATTTAAGAAATTGTTCCCTATGGTCGACCCCAGGAAGGACTTATGGCAAACAGTCCCTAAAGTCGAGGGGGCGGTTTCTACACTAGCCAAGCGCACGACTATTCCTATTGAGGACAATTGTGCTTTCAAAGATCCTATGGATAAAAAATTGGAGGGTTTGCTTAAAAAGATTTTTGTACAGCAAGGCTACCTCCTTCAACCTATTTCGTGCATTATTCCTGTCACTACAGTGGCGTGGTTCTGGTTCGAGGAACTGGAAAAGTCGCTCAGTAGGGAGACTCCGTATGAGGAAGTCATGGACAGAATTCACGCACTTAAGTTAGCTAATTCCTTTATTTTAGACGCCGCTTTGCAGTTAGCGAGGTTAGCAGCGAAAAATTCAGGGTTTGCAATTGTGGCGCGCAGAGCGCTCTGGCTAAAGTCTTGGTCGGCGGATGTATCTTCCAAGACAAAATTGCTTAATATCCCTTTCAAAGGTAAGACCCTTTTTGGGCCAGAATTAAAAGAAATTATTTCAGACATCACTGGGGGAAAGGGCCATGCCCTCCCACAAGATAGGCCTTTCAAGGCTAAGAATAAGTCCAATTTTCGTTCCTTTCGCAATTTCAGGAACGGACCGGCTTCCAACTCTGCAGCCTCTAGACAAGAGGGTAACGCTTCCCAGACTAAACCAGCTTGGAAACCAATGCAAGGCTGGAACAAGGGTAAACAGGCCAAGAAGCCTGCTGCTGCTACCAAAACAGCATGAAGGGGTAGCCCCCGATCCGGGACCGGATCTAGTAGGGGGCAGACTCTCTCTCTTTGCTCAGGCTTGGGCAAGAGATGTTCAGGATCCCTGGGCAATAGAAATAGTCTCTCAGGGTTATCTTCTAGAATTCAAGGAACTACCCCCAAGGGGAAGGTTCCACATTTCTCACTTATCTTCAAACCAAATAAAGAGACAGGCATTCTTACATTGTGTAGAAGACCTGTTAAAGATGGGAGTGATACACCCAGTTCCAATTGTGGAACAAGGTCAGGGGTTTTACTCAAATCTGTTTGTAGTTCCCAAAAAAGAGGGAACTTTCAGACCAATTCTGGATTTAAAAATTCTAAACAAATTTCTCAGAGTTCCATCGTTCAAAATGGAAACCATTCGAACAATTTTACCTACAATCCAGGAGGGTCAATATATGACTACCGTGGATTTAAAGGATGCATATCTACATATTCCTATCCACAAAGATCATCATCAGTTCCTAAGGTTCGCCTTTCTGGACAAACATTATCAGTTCGTGGCTCTCCCATTCGGACTAGCCACTGCTCCCAGAATTTTCACAAAGGTGCTCGGGTCCCTTCTGGTGGTTCTAAGACCAAGGGGCATTGCAGTGGCACCTTATCTGGACGACATTCTAATTCAAGCGTCGTCTCTTTCCAAGGCAAAGGCTCATACAGACATTGTTCTAGCCTTTCTCAGATCTCACGGATGGAAGGTGAACGTAGAAAAGAGTTCACTGTCTCCGTCGACAAGAGTTCCCTTTTTGGGAACAATAATAGATTCTTTAGAAATGAAGATCTTCTTGACGGAAGTCAGAAAGTCAAAGCTTCTAAACGCTTGTCAAGTTCTTCACTCTATTCGGCAGCCTTCCATAGCTCAGTGCATGGAAGTAGTAGGGTTGATGGTTGCAGCAATGGACATAGTTCCTTTTGCTCGAATTCATCTAAGACCATTACAACTGTGCATGCTCAAGCAGTGGAATGGGGACTATACAGACTTGTCTCCAATGATTCAAGTAGACCAGATGACCAGAGACTCACTCCGTTGGTGGTTGACCCAGGATCACCTGTCCCAGGGAATGAGTTTCCGCAGACCAGAGTGGGTCATTGTCACGACCGACGCCAGTCTATTAGGCTGGGGCGCCGTCTGGGATTCCCTGAAAGCTCAGGGTCTCAGGCTCAGGGTCTATGCTCTCCGGGCTTGGCCTCAACTAGCGAAGGCCGGATTCATAAGATTCCAGTCAGACAACATGACGACTGTAGCTTACATCAACCATCAGGGGGGAACAAGGAGTTCCTTGGCGATGATAGAGGTGTCCAAAATCATCAAATGGGCGGAGGATCACTCCTGCCACCTATCTGCAATCCACATCCCCGGAGTAGACAACTGGGAGGCGGATTATCTGAGTCGTCAGACTTTCCATCCGGGGGAGTGGGAACTCCACCCGGAGGTCTTTGCCCAGTTAACTCAATTATGGGGCACTCCAGACATGGACCTGATGGCGTCTCGTCAGAACTTCAAGGTTCCTTGCTACGGGTCCAGATCCAGGGATCCCAAGGCGGCTCTAGTGGATGCATTAGTGGCGCCTTGGTCGTTCAACCTAGCATATGCGTTTCCACCGTTCCCTCTCCTTCCCAGGCTTGTAGCCAGGATCAAACAGGAGAAGGCCTCTGTGATTCTGATAGCTCCTGCGTGGCCGCGCAGGACTTGGTATGCAGACCTGGTGAATATGTCATCGGCTCCACCATGGAAGCTACCTTTGAGACAGGATCTTCTAATACAAGGTCCATTCGAACATTCAAATCTAGTTTCTCTGCAGCTGACTGCTTGGAAATTGAACGCTTGATTTTATCCAAGCGTGGGTTTTCAGATTCAGTGATAGATACTCTGGTCCAAGCCAGAAAACCTGTGACTAGAAAGATTTACCATAAGATATGGAAAAGATATATCTGTTGGTGTGAATCCAAGGGATTCTCCTGGAGTAAGGTTAAAATTCCTAAGATCCTCTCCTTTCTCCAAGAAGGTTTAGATAAGGGATTGTCAGCGAGTTCTCTAAAAGGACAGATTTCTGCTTTATCTGTCTTGTTACACAAACGACTGGCAGCTGTGCCAGATGTACAAGCTTTTGTGCAGGCTTTGGTCAGAATCAACCCTGTTTACAGACCTTTGACTCCTCCTTGGAGTCTAAATTTAGTTCTTTCAGTTCTTCAAGGGGTTCCGTTTGAACCTTTACGTTCCATAGATATCAAGTTACTATCTTGGAAAGTTCTGTTTTTGGTTGCTATTTCTTCTGCAAGAAGAGTTTCTGAATTATCTGCTTTGCAGTGTAATCCACCCTATCTGGTGTTCCATTCAGATAAGGTCGTTTTGCGTACTAAGCCTGGTTTTCTTCCTAAGGTTGTTTCCAACAAGAATATTAACCAGGAAATAGTTGTTCCTTCTCTGTGTCCGAATCCAGTTTCGAAGAAGGAACGTTTGTTACACAATTTAGATGTAGCTCGTGCTTTAAAGTTCTATTTAGAAGCAACAAAAGATTTTAGACAAACCTCATCTTTGTTTGTCGTTTACTCTGGTAAGAGAAGATGTCAAAAGGCTACTGCTACCTCTCTTTCTTTCTGTCTGAAAAGCATCATCCAATTGGCTTATGAGACTGCTGGACGGCAGCCTCCTGAACGAATCACAGCTCACTCTACTAGGGCTGTGGCTTCCACATGGGCCTACAAGAACGAGGCTTCTGTTGATCAGATATGTAAGGCAGCGACTTGGTCTTCTCTGCACACTTTTGCCAAATTTTACAAATTCGGAGGCTATTTTTGGGAGAAAGGTTTTGCAAGCCGTGGTGCCTTCCGTTTAGGTAACCTGATTTGCTCCCTCCCTTCATCCGTGTCCTAAAGCTTTGGTATTGGTTCCCACAAGTAAGGATGACGCCGTGGACCGGACACACCAATGTTGGAGAAAACAGAATTTATGCTTACCTGATAAATTACTTTCTCCAACGGTGTGTCCGGTCCACGGCCCGTCCTGGTTTTTTAATCAGGTTTGAAAAATTTCTTTCTCTATATACTACAGTCACCACGGCACCCTATAGTTTCTCCTTTTTTCTCCTAACCGTCGGTCGAATGACTGGGGGGCGGAGCCTGAGGAGGGGCTATATGGACAGCTTTTGCTGTGCTCTTTGCCATTTCCTGTTGGGGAAGAGAATATTCCCACAAGTAAGGATGACGCCGTGGACCGGACACACACCGTTGGAGAAAGTAATTTATCAGGTAAGCATAAATTCTGTTTTAATACACATAGCTAAACACTAAAAAAAAAAAACCCAAGGATTATACTTTCTCCTTAAGATCTAAATCCTATGCTATCTGCTAAAATTCAACTGCATAAAAAAATGTTGTCATAGCTGATTTTTGTAGCAACTAAACTTTATTGACACCATCATACTGAGATTACTAAGAGATTCCTTATGTTTAGTTACTATTTTGTGTGAAAAAAAATATTTTTGTGTAACTTTCTTTAATAAAAATGATAATACATATTTTATATTTTACCAATAATATTCATGTTTTAAAATTGGCAGGCTACACTGTAAGTTCTGCTTCTGTATCTGGAGAAGAAATCTATATTGCTGGTCAACCCCGTTATAATCACACTGGCCAAGTTATAATCTATAAAATGAATGGCAAAACAATTCAGATACTTCAGACATTATATGGAGAACAGGTGAGTGTGTACAATGAAGTTAATTCTTTAAATGAATAAATATTAGCAATTGTATTTGTGGAATGCCGAATATTTTATTAATATTTGATATGAAAACAATTATTGTTGGATTAAACAAAAAATACTGCTTGTAAAAAGAATAACATTGTCAATTTTCTAATAAATACAAGGGACAAAGATTATAGGTTTAAAGGTTATAAAGTACTGTATATTAATATAACAATATTGGCTGTCCTGGAGAATGGGTTATCTATCTTTTTTAAAAATAAAAATGTTTTAGTAGACTGTCCCTTAAAGTATATGTTATCAGGATAGAAACCATGAATTAAAGGGACAGTCTACCATAGAATTGTTATGGTTTTAAAAGATAGATAACCCCTTTATTACCCATTCCCCAGTTTTGCATAACCAACACAGTTATATTAATGTACGTTTTACCTATGTGATTACCTTGTATCTAGGAACCTTCTTCCAGCCCCCTGATCACATGACTGTGACTGTTTATTATCTATTGTCTTAAATTTTGCATTGCTTTGTGCTAGATCTTAAATAACCCCCTGTGCCTGAACACAGTGTTATCTATATGGCCCACGTGTACTTTCTGTCTCTTTGTGTTGAAAAGAGATTTAAAAAGCCTGTGATAAGAGGCAGCCCTCAAAGGCTTAGAAATTAGCATATGAGCCTACCTATGTTTAGTTTAAACTAAGAATACCAAGAGGAAAAAGCAAATTTGATGATAAAAGTAAATTGGAAAGTTGATTAAAATTAAAAGTCTTATCTGAATAATGAAAGTTTAATTTATACTAGACTGTCCCTTTAACCTGAAACTGACATATACGATAGCCCTTTCATAACTCTTACAGTACAGTAAAGTTCTTTTGTATCAAACCCTTTGTTCAGTGTGTAAGATAAATACTCTTTTATGTGTGTGAGATTAACCTATTGGAATCTGAATCCATCCTCACTAATACTAAAACATTTGAATGACCAAAGTCCAAACACGTTCACTGTGTTTTACAGTTTAATAATCTAGGTATAAGCACCGTAAAATACACTGTTGTGAAAGTGTTTAAACGTTTATGAAGGTACAATCTCCTTTGAACATCCTCTTTGTAGATACAATGTCAAATGATCTTGGAACAATTGCAAAAATGTCCAAAAGGCCATTTCTAGGCTTTATCAAGTGCCTTGCATGATGTTGAAATGTAAAATGGCAAAACTTGTCTTGAAAAGGTGTTGAAAAGTCTCTTGAAAATGGATTAGGATTGCTGATAACTTTTCAGCTCCATGTAAAAAAAGGGCTTTTCTCTGTGAGCTGAAAACATGATAGTCGAAAACTCATTATTATGATCTCGTTGAAATAAAAAGTGGCCTTTTTTCCAAGATAAAGAGCCCAAAAGGCTTTAGTCAATAGATTGTGCTTGTCATCCAAGTCATAAATGTCAATCAGTGACTTAAAGGGCAGTCTAGTGAAAATTAAACTTTCATGATTCAGATAGAGCATGACATTTTGAACAACTTTCCAATCTACTTTTATCATCAAAGTTGCTTTGTTCTCTTGGTATTCTTTGTTGAAGGCTAAACCTAGGTAGGCTCAAATGCTGATGTATAAGGCCTTGAAGACTGCCTCTTATCTCAGTGCATTTTGCAAGTCTTTCAAAAGCACTGAGATAAGGGGGCATTCTGTAGAGGCTTAGATACAATAACAGTATTGGTTATGCAAAAGTGGGGAATGGGTAATAAAGGGATTATTTATCTTTTTAAACAAATTCTAGAGAAGACTGTCCATTTAAGTGTCCATTTTTTCTCTCATAATTTTTATGTGACAGTAAGTTGACACACCAGACTGGACAATTGTATCTGAAATTCCTAAATACATATGACAACAAACTTATAATAATGAATATCTTGCTTGTGTTGCAGATTGGATCTTATTTTGGGAGTGTTCTAATGACTGTGGATGTGGATGGGGACGCAGATAGCGACATCCTCCTTGTTGGTGCACCAATGTATATGGGGAGTGAAAAACAGGAGCAAGGAAAAGTGTATGTGTATGGTATTCAAAAGGTAATTCTACAACTGTTTATAAATTAGGGAAGTATGTTTCTTAACTATAATGCATATGCTCCATTAATGTGTGTAGTATTGTACCGCAGTAATACATTAAAAAAGAGGATTTTGCTGATTGTATTAAATTACAGGACATGTAATATGTTGTGTAGCTGTTAAGTATCATTGCAGACTTTCCAATTTGTAAGGTGACTCCAGGGCAACCACAATAAATTTAGGGCTAGATAAGGAATGGAACACAAATTTATCGCTCCTACTCGCACATTAAATTCGCTAGACGGAAGTTTTTTGCGGGTGTTGGGTAGCGCATTTTACAGGATGAAAGTAAAATGTTTTCAAATGAGTGCTAAACTGACACACGCAAATGCCTTACTTCGAATATTGCGACTGCGTTGACGCATTTCCCCATAGGCTTCAAGGGAGAGTGAAAAGTGGAAAAAACTTAACACCCATACTCGCATGCAAACTCAATCGTGTTTAACCAAGTGCGCTAACCCGACATAAAATATGAATATTTCACATTCCAATGTACTTCACATAACACAATGGGGCCCATTTATCAAGCTCCGTATGGACCTTGAGGGCCTGTGTTTCTGGCGAGCCTGAAGGCTCGCCAGAAACACCAGTTATGAAGCAGGGGTCTAAAGACCGCTGCTCCATAACCTGTCTGACTGCTCTGAGGAGGTGGAAAGACATCGCCGCAATTCAATCCAATTGAATATGATCGGGTTGATTGACACCCCCCTGCGAATCTGCAGGGGGCGGCGTTGCACCAGCAGTTCACAATGTGGAGAACTTATTGCTCTCCGCATTCAGCAATATCTGTCGGACATGATCCGCTGATCGGATCATGTCTGACACACAAATAATAAATAGGCCCCAATATGTTCTATTATTAATAAATAAATATTTCTAAATATATCTAATTTTTTTGTTAAATATATATTTACTAGTACTAAAGCCTGTGTACACGGGCCATTTTTTACAGTACAGCGGTCCCACCCCTTGCTCTCTCCCCCCTCTCTTTTGCTCTCTCTTCCCCCCTCTCTTTTGCTTTCTCTCCCCCTTCTCTTTTGCTTTCTCTCCCCCCCTTTGGCTCTCTCTCCCCCCTTTGGCTCTCCCCCCCTTTGGCTCTCCCCCCCCCCCCTCTTTGGCTCTCTCCCCCCCCTCTTTGGCTCTCTCCCCCCCTCTTTGGCTCTCTCTCCTCCCTCTTTGGCTCTCTCCCCTCTTTTGCTCTCTCTCCTCTTTGGCTCTCTTTCCTCTTTGGCTCTCTCTCTCTCCCCCCTCTTTGGCTCTCCCCTCCCCTTTGGCTCCCCCCCCCCTTTGGCTCTCTCCCCCCCCTTTGGCTCTCTCCCCCCCCCCTCTTTGGCTCTCCCCCCCTCTTTTGCTCTCTCTCTCCCCTCTTTTGCTCTCTCTCTCCCCTCTTTGGCTCTCTCCCCCCTCTTTTGTTCTCTCCCCCCTCTTTGGCGCTCCCCCCCTCTTTGGCTCTCTCCCCCCCTCTCTGGCTCCCCCCCCTTTGGCTCTCTCTCCCCCCTCTTTGTCTCTCTCCCCTCTTTTGCTCTCCTCTTCGGCTCTCTCCCCCCCCCCCCCTTTGGCTCTCTCCCCCTCTCTTTGGCTCTCTCCCCCCCTCTTTGGCTCTATTCCCCCCTCTTTGGCTCTCTCCCCCCCTCTTTGGCTCTCCCCCACCCTCTTTGGCTCTCTCTCCCCCCTCTTTGGCTCTCTCTCCTTTTTGGCTCTTTTTCCTCTTTGGCTCTCTCTCTCCCCCCTCTTTGGCTCTCCCCCCCCTTTGACTCTCCCCCCCCTTTGGCTCTCCCCCCCCCTCTTTGGCTCTCCCCCCCCTCTTTGGCTCTCTCCCCCCCCTCTTTGGCTCTCTCCCCCCTCTTTGGCTCTCCCCCCCCTTTTTGGCTCTCTCTCCCCCCTCTTTGGCTCTCTCTCCTTTTTGGCTCTTTTTCCTCTTTGGCTCTCTCTCTCCCCATCTTTGGCTCTCACCCCCACTTTGACTCCCCCCCCCTTTGGCTCTCTCACCCCCTCTTTGGCTCTCTCCCCCCTCTTTGTCTCTCTCTCCCTCCTCTTTGTCTCTCTCTCCCCCCTGTTTGGCTCTCTCTCCCCCATGTTTGGCTCTCTCTCCCCCCTGTTTGGCTCTCTTTCCTCTTTGGCTGTCTTTCCTCTTTGGCTGTCTTTCCTCTTTGGCTCTCTTTCCTCTTTGTCTCTCTCTCCTCTTTGGCTCTCTTTCCTCTTTGTCTCTCTCTCCCCCCCCCCTCTTTGGCCCTTCTCCCCCCCTCTCCTGCTCCCTCTCTGGCTCTGTCTTCACATCGCGGGACCCCGCCCGGCCACGCCCCATCGCGGCGACACCCGCACGGCCACGCCCATCGCGACACCCGGCCACGCCCCCATCGCAACGCTCCGTCGGCCGCAAACAGCTGTGAGGTCTGTGGAGCACGTGGCCGCTTCTCACGCGGCAGACCTCACAGCTGTAGCTCGCGCTCCATATCTCTTGCCACAGGCTGTTTCAATCAGCTTACCTCGCGCTCCCCAGACCTCACAGCTGTTTGTGTACCTCGCGCTCCCTATCTCACAGGCCAGGTGTGTTTGTCTCTACTGCGGCTGCGAATGACGGCTTCAGACAAACACACTTGGCCTTTTATAATATAGGATATGCATATTTTATATATATATATATATATATATATATATATAATTATAAATAGCTATAGATATATACAGATGTGTGTGTGTATATATATATATATATATATATATATATATATATATATAAATACCTATTTAAAAATACTTAGAACGTATTCTCTTATGTGAAAAACATTGGAATGTGAAATTTCTACAGTAAATACATAGTAAAAACTTTATTAAATAGGAATATTGCATACATATGATTTTACATGTTTTCAGCTCCTTGACAGCAAAGTGCTCCAATGAATATATATATATATGTAGCTATACATATGTATTTATATGTTTAAATTGTGTATATATGTCTGTAAATACATATATGTAAATATACACACATGACATGAGCATGACAGTTAACCAGAGCTCTGAAGTCGCGCTAACCTGATGCACGTTAAATTCAACTGTGCTCAAGCAAACACGTTTATTTTCAACACATAATATTTGATCTACTTGACTTCCGATGCGTGATAAACCCCTTATTGTTTGTGCCCAACAGTTAGCGCGGCACTCCTAATTTAGCCCTTAGTGGGGTCTTTATAATAGGGATGCCAAAACAAGATCTGGAGTTAGCAAACAAGGTTCTTTGAAAAACCTTGACACAGCTTTGTTTGCACAGTCTCTTTTATTGCCTGTTTTATATCTTTCACCAACTTTCCGTATAAGAAGAGAAAGATGAATTGAAAATTTAAGTTTAAACGTGGTGGCACCCATTACTTTATAGAAACTTGGTGGAAATTTGGAAACCAGCAATTTTAAACTACACATAAATATTTACTATCTCATACTATATCATATCCATTTATAGGCTAGATCACGAGTGGAACGCTAAGTGTAGCGCACAAGCAATAAGGGGTATTTCACAGCTCTTTGCATGCATCATAAATAGCGTGCATATTACAAGTTGAAAGTAAATTTGTTTGCCTGAGTTTTTGATCATCAGGCCCTAAGTATTGTACTTTGGTATACAGACAAATATAAGATAAAGAAACGTGTGTGTAAAAAAAAGTTCTTAAATAAGCTCTGCTTTCCCTGCAAACTGTAATGGTTTGTGATTTCATAGATCAAACCCAGCTATTTCACTTACAACAATAAACCACACTGACCAACTAATCATTTATTTTATACTCTGAAACTGGTATAGCAAGTTATTGGAAACACTTTAAGGGGAATCAAATTTTACAGTACCCTGTCTCTTTCAATTGAGAGATGATTTGATTAATTCATATAAATCTATATGCAGGGAGTTGGAAGGAAAACTGTCTATTCCAAGATATTTTGGGCTAGAGTTATAACTGCTAGTGTTAACTAGTAAGGCTTTTTAAATGTATTAAAAAATAGCACAATAATGAAAGAAACGGCTGCCAATAAACAATAAAAATGACTGCCTGATCACATCAATAAAGAAAACAACATATCAGCAGTCATTAAAATACCCAGATTACAAGTTGCGCTTAATTTTTTTTCGCTCCCATGCTAACTGCTCCTATGCTAATATAATATTATATATATAATATATATATATATAAAATTATTTTTTGTAAAATATATATCTATACCTTATACTTTTTATTTTATTATTATCATTTATTTATAAAGCACCAACATTTTACACAGCACTACACAAAAGGTGCATTACAATTATAAGGGTACAATACAATAAAAAACTTTCAATGAGACATTATGTTAAACTATACAATGCACATTACTACACTTGCATTGAAAAACACAAACAAAAGGGGAAGAGCGCCCCGCCCTTGATCACAATCAGTATTACATTAACTTTTATACAAAGTGAGCTACAGTTAGAGAGGCTCCCAAGCTAACAGTCTAAACGAAATACATATGGGAAGTTGAGGGAGACATATATCTATATTAATACACACACACACATATATATATATATATATCCAATGTAAGATGAAGAAATTCAGCCGTGAGTGCAGTAAAAAACTATATTCTTCTTTATTATGTCCAATTAAAAGTAGTATCACTCAGCAAACATAAAACAAAATATGCGAAAGATCAGGTCTTACGCGTTTCAGCTCACTAGAGCCGTACTCATAGACCGCTGATCTTTCGCTGTAACAGCTCAAATTTATACCTTGGTGATTAAATCAATTAAAATCACACTTGCCTAATTGTAGTACCATGTGTCAGGGTGCCAGGAATCAGACTGAGACGCGAAGTGCAAAAATAATCACACCTTTATTAATAGCAAAAAATAATAAAAAGTCCACAAGTCAAATAACAAGCCAGGAGTCAAAACCAGAGCTGGTAGTCAGACGAGCCAAGTCAGGAGCCAAAGCGAATAGTCAGACCAGCCAGAATCAGGAACAAGAAAAACAGCAGAGTCAGGAACAAGCCAGGGATCAGGAACCAGGAAGGACGTCAGGCAGCCAGGTAATACACAGGAACTCTCACAAACAGGTCTGAGACAACGCAAAGGCAAAGCATACTGAACAGAGGCCCTTTAAATAATAAGTGATGACATCACAATTCTGAGACTGCATCCTGTCTCACATGGATGATGCACACCAGTCTGGCCATAAAAGGAAGTGCAGGAAATGAGCAGCATCCCCCACAATGCACCATAGTCAGGAAGAGAGGTGAGTAAAATGGTTGCCAGCAGCACAGGGCAATTACAACAGGGAAAAAACCCTGACACCATGTTAACCCTTTGATATGTATTACTATATTTGTGTATTTACTTTCTATTATAAGTGGGGTTGTAGAGTGTTTGTGCTTTATGCTGGGCTCTGTGAGTCTATGCAATATGTACTATCATGTTTTATAAAATTACTTCTATATATCAGGCTTAGTGAATAGCCTAGTGATTGGGGGCTTTCTTAATGTGCCCATACGTTTGTGCTCATATATTTTACCCCTAGAAGTAAGTTTCATGTTGAATTTGTTTGTAATTGGTCAGAGATTAGTATTAGCATATTGTATTGACTGATTATATATTCATTATGTTTTATTTTGTTTTTAAATGTTTTTTCAAAATTATTATTGAAGGATATTTGTAGAAATATCATTCAAAGGGTATGAAGATAGAAACAGAGAGAATAGACAGGTTAATTCCCAGAAGTTTATAAGATCAAATCTGGAATTGTTTTTATCATCCAGTATATTTCTCTTTTGCTAAGAATTTTGTTGAGGTCACCCCCCCCCCCCAGAACTCAATGTCACTTTTTCTATAATAGTCCACCTCAGTGACTTTATGTTTCTTCCATGTTCCTCTATAAAATGTTTGGCCACTGGGAGGAGTTTGTCCTCTCTTTTTATGCTTTTTTCTGTAACTACAGTAATGCTAGAGAGATGCTCTCTTATACGAGTTTGTATTTCTCTTAAAGTTTTCCCAACATACTGTAGATGACAGGGATTGCACTCTATGAGGTACACCACCCCTTTTTCTCTACAGTTTAGACATCTCTCTTTTTCAAAAGTTTCTCCTGTCTTTGCTGAACGGAAGGTATTCCCTGTATCGGCATGTTTACAGGCTTTGCACTCACTAAAGCCACACGTGTGTAGCCCTTTTACTTGTAGCTAAGAGGATTGTCTATTGGCGACTTTTGGAACTGTTGGAGACACCATATTGCCTATTGTTCTACCCCTTCTATATGAGAAGATGCATCTATTTTCTGCCATTTTCGGTTTTAATATCAGTAAATGTTTTTATATTATGCCACATATTTTATTGTACAGTGGTGAATATTGGGTGACAAAACTGATGCTGTCTTGATCTTTAACATATTTGTGTCTATTTTGAGGAGTTTTTGTTCTAATTAAGTCAATCTGATCCATACTGGACACTGCTAGATGGGCATCTTTTATAACTTGCCTATTATAACCCCTATCTCTCAGGTGGCCATCTAGGTGTACAGCTTTCTTAGTGTAATCTGCCTTTGTACAATTTCGCTTTACTCTTATATGATGACCCTTTGCTATAGCTTTAAATGTTTTCTTCGGGTGATTGCTTTTTGCATGCAAAATTGCATTTTTTGAAATAGGTTTTCTGTATAGTGTTGTTTCGACTCATCTTTCATTTGTATTATTGCGCAGTGTAAGATCAAAATAGTGAATCTCTTCCTTTTGCATGTGTAAAGTGTACTTCCATTTTTTTGCATTCTACATATTTTAGGGATCTAAGTAATGTTTCTTTATCCCCTTCCCATATTAAGATGAGGTCATCTATAAATCTATATTTCTCTTGTAAGGTGTATCCAGTCCATGGATCATCCATTACTTGTGGGATATTCTCATTCCCAACAGGAAGTTGCAAGAGGACACCCACAGCAGAGCTGTCTATATAGCTCCTCCCCTCACTGCCATATCCAGTCATTCTCTTGCAACTCTCAACAAACATGGAGGTAGTAAGAGAGAAGTGGTGAAATGTAGCTGTTATTTTACTTCAATCAAAAGTTTATTATTTTTAAATGGTACCGGAGTTGTACTATTTTATTCCAGGCAGAAAAATAGAAGAATCTGCCTGTGATTTCTATGATCTTAGCAGGTTGTAACTACGATCCATTGCTGTTCTCACACATGACTGAAAAGAGAGATAACTTCAGCGGGGGAATGGCGTGCAGGTTATCCTGCTATGAGGTATGTGCAGTTTAGATTTTTCTAGAAGATGTGAATGCTAGAAAATGCTGCTGATGCCAAATTTATGTAAGGTAAGCCTGAATACAGTGATTTAATAGCGACTGGTATCATGCTTACTTTCTGAGGTAATACTCTTTTATATTTACAATATAAAACGTTTGCTGGCATGTTTAAACGTTTTTATATATACTTTGGTGATAAAACTTTATTGGGGCCTAGTTTTTTCCACATGGCTGGCTTAAATTTGCCTAGAAACAGTTTCCTGAGGCTTTCCACTGTGTTACTATGAGTGGGAGGGGCCTAATTTAGCGCTTTTTTGCACAGTAACTTTTACAGACTGAGACATCCAGCTTCCTCCAAGGGTCTTCTGAATGCTATAGGACATCTCTAAAGGGCTCTTAGGCTTTCCAAAATCATTTGTGGGAAAGGTAGGCCCACAGCAAGGCTGTGGCAGTTTGGTGTGACTGTTAAAAAATGTCTATATCTTTTTTTGATCCGGTTTTTGAACTAAGGGGTTAATCATCCATTTGCAAGTGGGTGCAATGCTCTGTTAGCTTATTATACACACTGTAAAAATTTCGCTTGATTTACTGCCTTTTTTCACTGTTTTTCAAATTCTGACAAAATTTGTTTCTCTTAAAGGCACAGTTTTCCAAGCTTGCTAGTCTCATTGCTAGTCTGTATAAACATGTCTGACATAGAGGAAACTCCTTGTTCATTATGTTTAAAAGCCATTGTGGAGCCCCCTCTTAGAATGTGTACCAAATGTACTGATTTCACTTTAAGAAATAAAGATCATATTCTGTCTTTAAAAAATTTATCACCAGAGGAATCTCACGAGGGGGAAATTATGCCGACTAACTCTCCCCACGTGTCAGATCCTTTGACTCCCACTCAAGGGACTCACGCTCAAATGGCGCCAAGTACATCTAGGGCGCCCATAGCGTTTACTTTACAAGACATGGCGGCAGTCATGGATAATACACTGTCAGCGGTATTAGCCAGACTTCCTGAATTTAGAGGAAAGCGAGATAGCTCTGGAGTTAGACGAAATACAGAGCATACTGACGCTCTAAGAGCTATGTCTGATAATGCCTCACAATATGCAGAAGCTGAAGAAGGAGAGCTCATCTGCTCACTGGCACAATTTTAAAGAAATGATTTCATGCATTTCAACTTAAAATTAAAAATACTATTAAATGTTTATAGTTTTTCTTAGATATTTTTTATAGTGATATAATTTGTACCTTCCAAGCAAGGTAAAGGAATGGCATCTATTAGTCCTATTCTTTGCTGTTTCCACTCAAAGTCAGTGTTCAGAGCTTCTTTCTGTGGGTGATGTTTCTGACTCAGGGAAGATGATGCAACCTGATTCTGATATTTCTACATTTAAATTTAAGCTTGAACACCTCCGCGTGTTACTAAGGGAGGTTTTAGCTGCTCTGAATGACTGTGATACAATTGCAGTGCCAGAGATATTGTGTAGACTGGATAAATACTATGCAGTGCCGGTGTGTACTGATGTTTTCCCAATACCTAAAAGGTTTACAGAAATTATTACTAAGGAATGGGATAGACCAGGTGTGCCGTTCTCTCCCCCTCCTATTTTTAGAAAAATGTTTCCAATAGACGCCACCACACGGGACTTATGGCAGACAGTTCCTAAGGTGGAGGGAGCAGTTTCTACTCTAGCAAAGCGTACTACTATCCCTGTCGAGGACAGTTGTGCTTTCTTAGATCCAATGGATAAAAAGTTAGAGGGTTACCTTAAGAAAATGTTTATTCAACAAGGTTTTCTCCTACAGCCCCTTGCATGCATTGCTCCTGTCACTGCTGCTGCGGTGTTCTGGTTTGAGTCTCTGGAAGAGGCTTTACAGGTAGCAACTCCATTGGATGACATACTTGACAAGCTTAGAGCACTTAAGCTAGCCAATTCTTTTGTTTCTGATGCCATTGTTCATTTGTCTAAACTAACGACTAAGAATTCTGCTTTTGCTATCCAGGCGCGCAGAGCGCTATGGCTTAAATCATGGTCAGCTGACGTTACTTCAAAGTCTAAGCTGCTTAACATTCCCTTCAAGGGGCAGACCCTATTCGGGCCTGGCTTGAAGGAGATTATTGCTGATATCACTGGAGGAAAAGGTCATGCCCTTCCTCAGGATAGGTCCAAATCAAGGGCCAAACAGTCTAATTTTCGTGCCTTTCGAAACTTCAAGGCAAGTGCGGCATCAACTTCCTCTAATGCAAAACAAGAGGGAACTTTTGCTCAGTCCAAGACGGTCTGGAGACCTAACCAGACCTGGAACAAGGGTAAGCAGGCCAAAAAGCCTGATGCTGCTTCTAAGACAGCATGAAGGAACGGTCCCCTATCCGATAACGGATCTAGTAGGGGGCAGACGTTCGCTCTTCGCCCAGGCGTGGGCAAGAGATGTTCAGGATCCCTGGGCGTTGGAAATTATATCCCAGGGATATCTTCTGGACTTCAAGGCTTCCCCCCCAAAAGGGAGATTGCACCTTTCACAATTATCTGCAAACCAGATAGAGAGAGAGGCATTCTTACACTGTGTACAAGACCTCCTAGTTATGGTAGTGATCCATCCAGTTCCAAAGGAGGAACAGGGACAGGGTTTTTACTCAAATCGGTTTGTAGTTCCCAAAAAAGAGGGAACCTTCAGACCAATCTTGGATCTAAAGATCATTTCGATACACAAAGATCATCATCGGTTTCTCAGGTTTGCCTTCCTAGACAGGCATTACCAGTTTGTAGCTCTTCCCTTTGGGCTAGCTACAGCCCCAAGAATTTTTACGAAGGTTCTGGGGTCGCTTCTGGTGGTCCTAAGGCCGCGGGGCATAGCAGTGGCCCCTTATTTAGACGACATCCTAATTCAGGCGTCAAACTTCCAAATTGCCAAGTCTCATACGGACATAGTGTTGGCATTTCTGAGGTCGCATGGGTGGAAGGTGAACGAGGAAAAGAGTTCTCTATCCCCCTTACAAGAGTTTCCTTTCTAGGGACTCTGATAGATTCTGTAGAAATGAAAATTTACCTGACGGAGTCCAGGTTATCAAAACTTCTAAATACCTGCCGTGTTCTTTATTCCATTCCTCGCCCTTCGGTGGCTCAGTGCATGGAAGTAATAGGCTTAATGGTAGCGGCAATGGACATAGTGCCGTTTGCACGCCTACATCTCAGACCGCTGCAACTCTGCATGCTCAGTCAGTGGAATGGGGATTACACAGATTTGTCCCCTCTACTAAATCTGGATCAAGAGACCAGGGATTCTCTTCTCTGGTGGCTATCTCGGGTCCATCTGTCCAAAGGTATGACCTTTCGCAGGCCAGATTGGACATATTTTACGACAGATGCCAGCCTTCTAGGTTGGGGTGCAGTCTGGAACTCCCTGAAGGCTCATGGATTGTGGACTCAGGAGGAGTCACTCCTTCCAATAAACATTCTGGAACTAAGAGTGATATTCAATGCTCTTCTGGCTTGGCCTCATCTAGCGACAATGAGGTTCATCAGATTTCAGTCGGACAACATCACGACTGTGGCTTACATCAACCATCAAGGGGGAACAAGGAGTTCCCTAGCGATGTTAGAAGTCTCAAAGATAATTTGCTGGGCAGAGATTCACTCTTGCCACCTTTCCAAGGTGTAGAGAACTGGGAAGCGGATTTTCTAAGTCAACAGACTTTTCATCCGGGGGAGTGGGAACTCCATCCGGAGGTGTTTGCACAATTGGTTCATCGTTGGGGCAAACCAGAACTGGATCTCATGGCGTCTCGCCAGAACGCCAAGCTTCCTTGTTACGGATCCAGGTCCAGGGAACCCAAGGCAACGCTGATAGATGCTCTAGCAGCGCCTTGGTCCTTCAACCTGGCTTATGTGTTTCCACTGTTTCCTCTGCTTCCTCGTCTGATTGCCAAAATCAAGCAGGAGAGAGCATCTGTGATCTTGATAGCACCTGCGTGGCCACGCAGGACTTGGTATGCAGATCTGGTGGGCATGTCATCCTTTCCACCATGGACTCTGCCGCTGAGACAGGACCTTCTACTTCAAGGTCCTTTCAACCATCCAAATCTAATTTCTCTGAGGCTGACTGCCTGGAGATTGAACGCTTGATTTTATCAAAGCGTGGTTTCTCCGAGTCAGTCATTGATACCTTAATTCAGACACGAAAGCCTGTCACCAGGAAAATCTATCATAAGATATGGCGGAAATATCTTTATTGGTGTGAATCCAAGGGCTACTCATGGAGTAAGGTCAGGATTCCTAGGATATTATCTTTTCTCCAAGAAGGATTGGAGAAAGGATTTTCAGCTAGTTCCTTAAAGGTACAGATTTCTGCGCTATCTATTCTTTTGCACAAGCGTCTGACGGATGTCCCAGACGTTCAGGCATTTTGTCAGGCTTTAGTTAGAATCAAGCCTGTGTTTAAACCTGTTGCTCCACCATGGAGTTTAAATTTGGTTCTTAAAGTTCTTCAGGGGGTTCCGTTTGAACCTCTTCATTCCATAGATATCAAACTTTTATCTTTGAAAGTTCTTTTTTTGGTAGCTATTTCCTCGGCTCGTAGAGTTTCCGAGTTATCTGCCTTACAATGTGATTCTCCTTATCTGATCTTCCATGCAGATAAGGTAGTTCTGCGTACCAAACCTGGGTTTTTACCTAAGGTGGTATCTAATAAGAATATCAATCAAGAGATTGTTGTTCCGTCTTTGTGTCCAAATCCTTCTTCAAAGAAGGAACGTCTATTACACAATCTGGACGTGGTTCGTGCTTTAAAGTTTTACTTACAAGCTACTAAAGATTTTCGTCAAACATCTGCTTTGTTTGTTGTCTACTCTGGACAGAGGAGAGGTCAAAAGGCTTCGGCAACCTCTCTTTCTTTTTGGCTAAAAAGCATAATCCGCTTAGCCTATGAGACTGCTGGCCAGCAGCCTCCAGAAAGGATTACAGCTCATTCTACTAGAGCTGTGGCTTCCGCATGGGCCTTTAAAAATGAGGCTTCTGTTGAACAGATTTGCAAGGCGGTGACTTGGTCTTCGCTTCATACTTTTTCAAAATTCTACAAATTTGATACTTTTGCTTCTTCGGAGGCTATTTTTGGGAGAAAGGTTTTACAGGCAGTGGTACCTTCCGTTTAAGTACCTGCCTTGTCCCTCCCTTCATTCGTGTACTTTAGCTTTGGTATTGGTATCCCACAAGTAATGGATGATCCGTGGACTGGATACACCTTACAAGAGAAAACATAATTTATGCTTACCTGATAAATGTATTTCTCTTGTGGTGTATCCAGTCCACGGCCCGCCCTGTCATTTTAAGGCAGGTATTTTTTAATTTTAAACTACAGTCACCACTGCACCCTATGGTTTCTCCTTTCTCTGTTTGTTTTCGGTCGAATGACTGGATATGGCAGTGAGGGGAGGAGCTATATAGACAGCTCTGCTGTGGGTGTCCTCTTGCAACTTCCTGTGGGGAATGAGAATATCCCACAAGTAATGGATGATCCGTGGACTGGATACACCACAAGAGAAATAAATTTATCAGGTAAGCATAAATTATGTTATATCTATATGAATACATACACACACATATATATGGATGTGTATGTGTGTGTATATGTGTGTATATATATATGTATATATATGTATATATATATGTATATATATGTGTGTGTATATGTGTGTATATGTGTGTATATATGTGTATGTATGTGTATATATGTATATTATGTGTATGTATGTGTATGTGTATGTATGTGTATGTATGTGTATGTGTGTGTATATATATATATATATTATGTGTATGTATGTGTATGTGTATGTATGTGTATGTATGTGTATGTGTGTGTATATATATATGTGTGTATATACAGTATGTGTGTATATAGAGAGAAAGAAATACTGTACAAACTGATACAGTGTATATAAGAACATTTCTTTATATGTGAATAATATAGAAATATGAAGTATTTCTATTGAAAACATATTAAAAATAAATACAAATGAAATTGCATTGTACAATGTATTTGACTGGGAAGGGCTCAGAAGTGTATACATATATGTGCACATACATATTTACTCATAAATGCACACACATATATGCATATATACAGTATATATATATATACAGTATATATATATATATATATATATATACACATATTTAGACATCATTAGCTCACCATTTTTAATCTAAAATGTTGATTATAAAGTAACACAAAGCTAAATGAAAGTGCTAATTGTGTGCATGCCAGAAATTAATATTATTAGTTAAAGGGACATTAAACACCTTTTACTTTTGTGTGAAACATTGTGCTTGTCCCATGCTTCCTAAAGAGGCCTAAAGGCAAATTCTATTACCTAGATTTTTTAATGCATCTTTGCCATCTTCTGATCTAAGAAGAATGAAACAAATACAATTTTACACTCAAACGTAAGAGACTTAAAAGGATACTAAAGTCAAAAACATTGATGAGTAAGATAGAGCAAGCAATAATAAGAGACTCTCCAATTCGCTTTAGTTATCAAATTGTTCACAGTATTTTATATGCACACTTTCAGAGGCATCAGCTACTACTGAGCATGTGCAAAAGATCAGTGTATATGAATACAAGTCAGTGACTGGTTGATGACTGTCACATGATACAGGGGAAATATATTTTAAAAATTTGTCAGAAAAAAATCTACAGCGCTATTGCATTGTCTTTTTGTTACACACTTGATGATTTTACAATTCTTTTGTATATAATTGTCCTTTAATATCCCTTCATGTAAAAAAACCTGCATTGATACATATAAGAGAGTCATCATCTTTACAATTAATGATAAAATCATGTTTTAAATTGACATTGGTAGCATATATTTACAAGATGTGCATCCAATGTCAATGTTATCCATTCTGAATATATAAAAATACCACACACAGACATTAACTAAAATGATCTGTCATATCCAGCCACTGGATACATTAGGGCCGAATAATAAAGGGCTGAACACCCCCTGATGCCCTTGTTTCAGAGCGAGCCTTCAGGCTCACTGGAAACAGCAGTTAAGAAGCAGCGGTCTTAAGACCGCTGCTCCTTAACTGGTCTGCCTGCTCTGAGTGGTGGACAGCAATCAACCTGATCGAATACGATCGGCCTGATTGACACCCCCTGCTAGCGGCCGCAAATCTGCAGGGGGCGGCATTGCACAAGCAGTTCACAAGAGCTGCTTGTGCAATGATAAATACCGACAGCGTATGCTGTCAGCATTTACCGATGTCTGTCAGACATTATCCGCTGAGTGGATCATGTCGGACAGATCGATGATAAATTGGCCCGGTTATCTTCTATGTGCTGAAAATTTGGTTTGCTGACTTCGATTTTTTATTTATTACATCCATGTTACTTCACTCAATTCATTTTGAAAATATAACCTAAACTTCAAGTAGAAGCTATAGCAAACTTGATTAGAGATTATTTCCAAACTTGCTATGGTTCAGGCCCATTACCGATATAAACAACAAATGGAAATTCAACCTATAAGGCAGTAAACAAAAATACAGAAATCACTTAGACACACTGGGGCGCTGCTCCTTAACTTGTCCGCTACCTCTGAGGGGGCGGACAGCAATCAGCCTGATCGGATACGATCGTGATGATTGACACCCCCTGTTAGAGGCCGATTTGGCTGCGAATCTGCAGGGGGCGGCATTGCACAAGCATTTCACTGTGCTGTTGGCATTTATCGATGTGTGGCGGACAGCGGATCATGTCTGCTGGACTTTGATAAATCGGCCCCACTCTGTCAAACTAAACATTGAATTAATCAATTCATGAAGTTACAGTGAGCTGGATGCTCATTAAGGATGCCAGGTGTCTAGTATTCAACTGAACAGTGGAATATTTTAGCAAGCTGTCCAGCTAAATCTTCACAAAAATACTGGACACTTAAATATCCAGTTTTTTTTTTTTTTAAATCCTTGAATGTTAAATGTAAAAGGCCACCTATGCCTCAATGCATTACAAATATGGAGCAGAAAGAAGCAGGGAAGTCAATGGTGCTTAATCTCTAGTGTTACATGTGTTACTGGCAACTAAAGAAGTAATATAGATAAAGCTTTGATCAGGGACAGACCATAGTGCACACTCACCAACAGATTATCTTTTGTAGTATAGCAGGCAAACCTAATGCTCATATATTTTTCACTCTTTAGTCTCACTTTTTGTTGGGGGACAGTTCATCATGTTGCTAGGTAACAGCATAACTGGAATATAAAATAGTGATTAGCCAGTGCAGAGATTGGTGCCATGAAAGGTAATGTGGAGCTTGGTGAACACATGTCTGATGTTTGACAACAAAAGTGCAATAAATAAATAAGTAAAGCAATCAACAAATGTACTTAAAGGAATAGGAAAGTCAAAATTAAATTTGCATGATTTAGATAGAGAATGTAGTTTTAAGACACTTTTACATTCATTCTCTTGGTATCCCTTGTTGAAAAAGAAAACTAACATATCCTACAATAGTGGCAGCTAGCTGCTGATTGGTGCCTGCACACATTTGTCTCTTGTGATTGGCTAAATTGAGGGGTTCAGCTAGCTGCCAGTAATGCAATGCTGTTCCTTCAGCAAAGAATAACAAGATGATGAAGCAAATTTGATAATAGAAGTAAATTGGAAAGTAGATTAAAATTGTATGGTCTATCCAAATCCTGAAAAAAATGTTGGGGGTTTCTTGTCCCTTTAAATTATTAGTTAACGAGATGTCCAGGACACTGACAAAGTATATATCAATAAGGACCAGATTTAGAGTGGTATATTTTTTAAGTATGGTAGGACAAATTCCAAAAATATGCTTTCTACTCTACAGAATGGCTTTAAGTACGAGATGAGTTTGGAACCCATAAACCAAACATGCTGCTCTCAGCACAAGGATGCCAACTGCAATAATGACAATTCTAATGAACCTTGTGGAGCACGTTTTGGAACAGCAATAGCCTTTGTAAAGGATTTGAATCTTGATGGATTTAATGACGTAGCTATAGGGGCCCCACTGGAAGGGGATCATCGAGGTGCTGTGTATATTTATCATGGCAATGGAAAAACTATCAAGCAAAACTATGCTCAGGTATGTCTTCTATTTTTATATTTGTTATATTTTTATTCTCATTTGATAGTTATTTGACTTTGGTGCAGACAAAACACTTAAATAATAGTTTCATTTTTTATACTTAGCGCATTGTTTCCACATCATCCATATGAAATCAAGAGGTTTGTGTGGCTTATTATTTGAAGTAAACAGACTGCTTCTTATTATTATACTGCTTCTCATTTTATACTAAAATTTCAATAATATTCTATAATTGGATATACTCAGCATACACTAATGGCCCTCCTTATGTGATAAGCTTATATTATTGTTAAAGGGACAAATGTGCTTTGTTCTCTTGGTATTCTTTGTTGAAAGCAAAACCTGGGTAGGCATTAAGGCCGCCTATTATCTCAGTGCATTTCAACAGTTTTTCACAGCTAGATGGTGCTTGTTCATGTATGCCATATAAATAACACTTTCCTCACTCCCGTGGAGTTAATTATGAGTCAGCACTGTTTGGCTAAAATTGAAGTCTGTCAAAAGAACTGAAATAAGTGGGCAGTCTGCAGAGGCTTAGCTACAAGGTAATCACAGAGGTAAAACGTATATTAATATAATCGTGTTAATTATGCTAAACTGGGGAATGGATAATAAAGGGATTATCTATCTTTTAAATAATAAAAAGTCTGGATTAGACTGTCCCTTTAAAGAACTAAAGAAGCTTACTGTCCAGGACCAGGTTCCCAGTAGACTTCTACTGGGGACCTGGGAGCTTTAAAAATAAATAAATACATAATTACTGCCCAGGACTGGCTTCCCAGCAAACTGCAATTTCTGGGACCTGAGAAAAGAAAACAAGTAAACATAAGTACTGTTCAGGACCGGTTCCCCAGAGAAATGCAGCAGCTGTGGAGCACTGAGAATTAAAAAAAAAAAATCTATACATACTGCCCAGGACTTGGTTCCCATAAAAATATGAATATATATATATATATATATATATATATATATATACACATATATATACAGGGAGTGCAGAATTATTAGGCAAGTTGTATTTTTGAGGATTAATTTTATTATTGAACAACAATCATGTTCTCAATGAACCCCAAAAACTCATTAATATCAAAGCTGAATAGTTTTGGAAGTAGTTTTTAGTTTGTTTTTAGTTATAGCTATTTTAGGGGGATATCTGTGTGTGCAGGTGACTATTACTGTGCATAATTATTAGGCAACTTAACAAAAAACAAATATATACCCATTTCAATTATTTATTTTTACCAGTGAAACCAATATAACATCTCAACATTCACAAATATACATTTCTGACATTCAAAAACAAAACAAAAACAAATCAGTGACCAATATAGCCACCTTTCTTTGCAAGGACACTCAAAAGCCTGCCATCCATGGATTCTGTCAGTGTTTTGATCTGTTCACCATCAACATTGTGTGCAGCAGCAACCACAGCCTCCCAGACACTGTTCAGAGAGGTGTACTGTTTTCCCTCCTTGTAAATCTCACATTTGATGATGGACCACAGGTTCTCAATGGGGTTCAGATCAGGTGAACAAGGAGGCCATGTCATTAGATTTTCTTCTTTTATACCCTTTCTTGCCAGCCACGCTGTGGAGTACTTGGACGCGTGTGATGGAGCATTGTCCTGCATGAAAATCATGTTTTTCTTGAAGGATGCAGACTTCTTCCTGTACCACTGCTTGAAAAAGGTGTCTTCCAGAAACTGGCAGTAGGACTGGGAGTTGAGCTTGACTCCATCCTCAACCCGAAAAGGCCCCACAAGCTCATCTTTGATGATACCAGCCCAAACCAGTACTCCACCTCCACCTTGCTGGCGTCTGAGTCGGACTGGAGCTCTCTGCCCTTTACCAATCCAGCCACGGGCCCATCCATCTGGCCCATCAAGACTCACTCTCATTTCATCAGTCCATAAAACCTTAGAAAAATCAGTCTTGAGATATTTCTTGGCCCAGTCTTGACGTTTCAGCTTGTGTGTCTTGTTCAGTGGTAGTCGTCTTTCAGCCTTTCTTACCTTGGCCATGTCTCTGAGTATTGCACACCTTGTGCTTTTGGGCACTCCAGTGATGTTGCAGCTCTGAAATATGGCCAAACTGGTGGCAAGTGGCATCTTGGCAGCTGCACGCTTGACTTTTCTCAGTTCATGGGCAGTTATTTTGCGCCTTGGTTTTTACACACGCTTCTTGTGACCCTGTTGACTATTTTGAATGAAACGCTTGATTGTTCGATGATCACGCTTCAGAAGCTTTGCAATTTTAAGAGTGCTGCATCCCTCTGCAAGATATCTCACTATTTTTGACTTTTCTGAGCCTGTCAAGTCCTTCTTTTGACCCATTTTACCAAAGGAAAGGAAGTTGCCTAATAATTATGCACACCTGATATAGGGTGTTGATGTCAGTAGACCACACCCCTTCTCATTACAGAGATGCACATCACCTAATATGCTTAATGGGTAGTAGGCTTTCGAGCCTATACAGCTTGGAGTAAGACAACATGCATAAAGAGGATGATGTGGTCAAAATACTCATTTGCCTAATTTAAAAAAAACATAATTTATGTAAGAACTTATCTGATAAATTCATTTATTTCATATTGGCAAGAGTCCATGAGCTAGTGACGTATGGGATATATAATCCTACTAGGAGGGGTAAAGTTTCCCAAACCTAAAAATGCCTATAAATACAGCCTTACCACATCCACAATTCAGTTTAATGAATAGCCAAGTAGTGGGGCAATAAAATAAGGAATATAAAAGCATACAAGGGGAACTGGAAAAATAATTGTGCTTTTATACAAAAAACATAACCACCATAAAAAGGGTGGGCGTCATGGACTCTTGCCAATATGAAAGAAATAAATGTATCAGGTAAGTTCTTACATAAATTATGTTTTCTTTCATGTAATTGGTAAGAGTCAATGAGCTAGTGATGTATGGGATAGAAATACCCAAGATGTGAAAGTCCACAGAAAAGTCACTAGAGAGGGAAGGATAAAATAACAACAGCTATTTACACTGAGAAATTAAATCCACACAATACATATGTTTTCCTTGAAAACACTTAAATCAAAAGCAGTAGAATCAAACTGAAAAAGCTGCCTGAAGAACTTTTTCTACCAAAGACTGCTTCAGAAGCAAATACATCAAAATGGTAAAAACAATAAAAGAAAGCAAAGAAGACCAAATAACTGATTTGCAAATTTGATCAACCTAAGCTTCATTCTGAAAAAGCCCACGAAAAGGGTGACTGAACTTAGTAGAATGAACTGTAAAACTCTGAGGCGGAGCCTGCCCTGCCTCAAAATAAGCCTTGAAAAACAAAAGCTATAATCAGGATGCCAAAAAATGGCAGAGGCTTCCTAACCTTTTCTGGAACCAGAGAAACAGCAGATAGACTAGAAGTCTTCTGAAATCCTAGTAACCTCGATATAGCATTATAAAGCTCTTACCATATCCAAAGGATGTAAAGAACTCTCAAAGAATTCTTTAGGATTAGGACACAAAGAAGGAACAACAATTTCTCTATTAATGTTGTTCAAATTCACAACCTTAGGAAAAAAAGAAGTCCACAAAACAACTTATGTAGATGAAAAAATCAGATAAGGAGACACACAAGAGAAAGCTGATAAATCAGAAACTCTTGTAGCAGAAAAGATAGTCAAAAGAAACAACACTTTCCATGAAAGTGGATAATCTTCAAACCAAATAAAACTCCAAAAAGGAGAAATTAATAAATGAACAGGCTTGATACCAACCAAAGCCTAAACAAAACAGTGACTATCAGGAAGTTTAAACAATCTTTCTAGAAAATAAAACAGAAAGAACAGAGATTTGTCCCTACAAAAAAATTGCAGACAAACTTATCCAAACCATCCTGAAAAACTGAAAAATCATCGGAATTCTAAAAGAATGCCCAGAGAATTTATGAGAAGAACACTATACAATATAGGTTTTCGAAACCTGATAATACATATTCCTTGAAACAGACTTATAAGCCTGCAACATAGCAATATAAACTAAGTCAGAGAAACCTCTATGACTAAACACTAATCAATTTCCATACTCCCAAATTAGTAATTTGAGATCCTGATGGAAAAATAGCCCCTAGAACAAAAGGGCTGGTCAAAGAGAAAGCGGCCAAGGGGCAACTTGGACATCTGAACAAGATCCACATACCAAACCTGTGAGACCATGCTGATACTATCAGAAACACATGACACTGTTCCAATATGATCTTGGAAATCCCCTTTGGAAGAAAAAAACAGAGGCGGAAGGATGTAGTCAGGTTGCAAAACCAAGACACTGCTAATGCATCTACCATCTCCACCTGAGGATCCCTTAACCTGAAAAGGTACCTGGGAAATTGAGAAAACACATCTGTATAGAGACACCACTCTCCCGGATGTAAAGACTGACGGCTGAGAAAATCCACCTCCCAAATGTCTAAAATCGAAGAAAATAGACAGGAGATGAATTCCATCTAAGAACGTATTCAAGATATTTCTTAATTGCTAAGGAACTACAAGTCCCTATTGTTGATTGACATATGCCACAGTTGTGATATTGTCTGTCTTAAAGCAAAAAATGAAAAAGTTCTCTCCTAAAAGAGGCCAAGCCTGAAAGAGCTCTGAAAATAGCACAGAGTTCTAAAATATCGATTGGAAACCTTGCCTCTTGAAGTTTCCAAACCCCTTGTGCTGTCAAAAGACCCTCAGACAGCTCCCCAACTTGTAAAACTGGCATCCATTAAGAATACAGTCCAGGAAGGACGAACAAAAGGAGGCCCCCTGAATTAAATGATAATAGACTAATCACCAAAACAGAGAGAGAAAAGTGTTAGGATTTCAAAATATCATCTGTGATATCTAAAAACAATCTCATTGATTCAGTATGCAAAGCAAAAGAGATCTCAGATGAAAAATGAGCAAAGGGAACCACGCCCAATGCTGCAGTTATGAGACCTAAAACTTCTATGCACATAGCCACTGAAAGAAATGTTCTAGACTGTAAGTTAGACAGGCTAATATCACTTACAATTGACTTTTGTCAGATAAAGACAAAGACATGAACACAGAAACATAGATATTGACGGCAGATAAGAGCCATAGGCCCAGCAAGTCTGCCTGACCTTACCTAACAGTATAAACTTATCTAGTTCGTAGGATAGCCCTATGCTTGTCCCATGCATTTTTAAAGTCCCCCACAGTGTTTGTTGCTACTACCTCTTGAGGAAGTTTATTCCATAAATCAATCACTCTTTCTGTAAAGAAGAATCCATCTAGAAACCCAAAAAGAAGTGACCCTTGACTGAGGAATCACGAAACTCTTAGGTAAATTAAATCCTCTAACCATCTCTTGAAGAAACAAATCTTAGTTGATTCATGAGGGATTCCACAAAAGAAAAGTCCATATATTAGAATACTGCTCTTTCATATGTATGTATTGGGTACTTGTAAAGCACGTCTAATCACCCATAAGGGACTGAAGACGCTGGTCATTAAATCGACCTCGGAAGGATGATAGGCTGAATGGACCTCGCCGGAAATCGAACCTGCAACCCTCAAGTTGCTACAGAGCTCAGCCACAGTGCATTTAGCATTTATTTAGCAGTTATCTTTCCGGGTTTAATAAAATAAAAGTTTAAGCTAATACCAAGATACCATCCAAATAGGGAAGCACCACAATACCCTACTGTTTGAAGACAGAAGAAGGACACCAAGAACCTTTGAAAAGATTCATAAAGCTGTCACTAAACCAAAATGGAAAAGCGACAAATTGGTAAAGCTTAAAAAGAAAATTTCAAAATCCACAAGTGGTCTGAATGAAATAAAATATGAGGATAAACATCCTGAAAAACGGAGTGGACATGAAATGGCCTTAACAAAAAGGCATAATAGTCCTTATAATCGTCAACTTAAAAGTTGAGACTCTAACAAAACAATATTAAAGCCTTCAGGTCCAAGAATGAACTGAATAAACCTTCCTTCTTAGGGACAAAGAATAGTATTAAATAGAAACCCAAATCCTGTTCCTGCGAAAAGAACTGGCAAAATCACTCCTAAAAAAAATTCAGTGTACTAAGAAAGAAAGATTCTTCCCATAGAAGGTCTCATTCTAAAAATCTTTTCAAACCCTAAGAATAATATAGAATTTGGAGTTCATCCAAAAACAATTTAATCTGCCCCCCACCAGAAGGACTGGTTTGAGAACCGCACCTTCATGCAGTCTAATAACTAGTAATTATATAGCGTTTTTCTCCCAGAAGGATACAAAGAAACACTTCTTCAGTGCTTACACTCAGAGTTAACCAAATTATCAGCAGGTCAATTATCAGCTGATAAAAACAGTAGATATTATAACCCAAATAAATAGTACACAATAAATTGACCTCAGAAGGCTAAAGGGCTGTATTAACCCTGCCAGGAAATGAATCTATGACCCTTGGATCTAGAAGAAGCGTTTGTAGTCAGAAATAGTAGTACAGTCCCAAGAGGGAATCAGAATAACCATTCTCTAGAATATAATACGGACTAGTCCTAAAGCCTGTGTACACAGGCCATTTTTGCAGTATAGCGGTTCCACCCCTTGCTCTCTCTCTATCCCCCCTCTTTTGCTCTCTCTATCCCCTCTCTTTTTCTCTCTCTATCCCCTCTCTCTTCTGCTCTCTTTCTCCTCCCTCTCTCTCTTTTGCTCTCTCTCCCCCTCTCTTTTGCACTCTCTCCCTTCTCTTTTGACCTCTCTCTCCCCCTCTCTTTTGCTCTCTCTCTCCCCCTCTCTTTTCCTCCCTCTCTTTTGCGCACTCTCTCACCCTCTCTTTTGCGCTCTCCCCCCTCTCTTTTGCTCTCTCTCTCACCCTCTCTTTTGCGCTCTCCCCCTTCTCTTTTGCTGTCTCTCTCCCTCTCTTTTGCTCTCTCTCTCCCCCTTTCTTTTGCTCTCCCCCTTTCTTTTGCTCTCTCCCCTCTCTGTTTTGCTGTCTTTTCCCCCTCTTTTGCTCTCTCTATCCCCCCTCTTTTGCTCTCTCCTCCTCTCTTTTGCTCTTTCCCCCCTCTCTTTTGCTCTCTTAAACCCCCTCTTTTACCCTCTCCCCCCCTTTTTTGCTCTCTCCCCCTCTCTTTTGCTGTCTCTCCCCCTCTCTTTTGCTGTCTCTATCCCTCTCTTTTGCTCTCTCTCTCCCCCCTCTTTTGCTCTCTCTCACCCCCTCTCTTTTACTCTCTCTCTCCCCCCTCTCTTTTGCTCTCTCCCCCCCCCCCTCTCTTTTGTTCTCTCTACCCCATCTCTCTTCTGCTCTTTCTCTCCCCCTCTCTATTTTGCTCTCTCTCTCACCCTCTCTTTTGCTCTCTCCCCCTCTCTTTGCTCTCTCTAACACCCCTCTTTTACTCTCTCTCTTCCCCCCTTTTTTTTGCTCTCTCCCCCCTCTCTTTTGCTGTCTCTCCCTCTCTTTTGCTCTCTCAATCCCCCCTCTTTTGCTATCTTTCTCCCCCCTCTATTTTGCTCTCTCTCCCTCCTCTCTTTTGCTCTCTCTCCCCCCTCTTTGTGCTCTCCACCCCCACCTCTCTCCCCCCTCTCCAATTTGCTCTCTCTCCCCTCTCTTTTGATCTCTCTCTCCCCCTCTCTTTTCCTCTCTTTCTTTTTCGCTCTCTCTCCCCTTCTCTTTTACGCTCTCTCAACCTCTAGTTTGCTGTCTCTCTCCCCCTCTCTTTTGCTGTCTCTCTCCCTCTCTTTTGCTCTATCTATCCCCCCTCTTTTTCTCTCTCTATCCCCCCACTTTTGTTCTCTCTCTCTCCCCCCTCTTTTTTTGCTCTCTCCCCTCTCTCTTTCGCTGTCTGTCTCCCTCTCTTTTGCTCTCTATCCCCCATCTTTTGCTCTCTCTAACCCCCTCTTTTGCTCTCTTTCTCCCCCCTCTCTCTTTTACTCTCTCTCCCCCCCTCTCTTTTGCTCTCTCTCCCCCCCCCTCTCTTTTGTTCTCTCTACCCCATCTCTCTTCTGCTCTTTCTCTCCCCCTCTCTATTTTGCTCTCTCTCTCACCCTCTCTTTTGCTCTCTCCCCCCTTTTTTTTGCTCTCTCCCCCCTCTCTTTTGCTGTCTCTCCCTCTCTTTTGCTCTCTCAATCCCCCCTCTTTTGCTATCTTTCTTCCCACTCTATTTTGCTCTCTCTCCCTCCTCTCTTTTACTCTCTCTCCCCCCTCTTTGTGCTCTCTACCCCCACCTCTCTCCCCCCTCTCCAATTTGCTCTCTCTCCCACCTCTCTTTTGCTCTCTCTCCCCTCTCTTTTGATCTCTCTCTCCCCCTCTCTTTTCCTCCCTCTCTTTTTCGCTCTCTCTCCCCTTCTCTTTTACACTCTCTCACCCTCTAGTTTGCTGTCTCTCTCCCCCTCTCTTTTGCTGTCTCTCTCCCTCTCTTTTGCTCTCTCTATCCCCCCTCTTTTTCTCTCTCTATCCCCCCACTTTTGTTCTCTCTCTCTCCCCCCTCTCTTTTGTTCTCTCTCTCCCCCTCTCTTTTGCTCTCTCTATCCCCCCTCTTTAGCTCTCTCTATCCCCTCTCTTTTGCTCTCTTTCTCTCTACCCTTTCTGTTGCTCTCTCCCCCCTCTCTTTTGCTGTCTCTCTCCCCTCTTTTGCTCTCTCTATCCCCCCTCTTTTGCTCTCTCTCTCCCCTTTCTTTTTCTATCTTTTTCCCTCTTTTGCTGTCTCTCTTCTCCTCTCTTTTGCTCTCTCTAACCCCCTCTTTTCATCTTTCTCCCCTCTTTTTTTGCTCTCTCCCCTCTCTCTTTCGCTGTCTCTCTCCCTCTCTTTTGCTCTCTCTATCCCCCATCTTTTGCTCTCTCTATCCCCCTATTTTGCTCTCTTTCTCCCCCTCTCTCTTTTACTCTCTCTCTCCCCCCTCTCTTTTGCTCTCTCTCCCCCCTCTCTTTTGTTCTGTCTATCCCCCATCTTTTGCTCTCTCTCACCCCTCTCTTTTGCTCTCTCTCTCCCCCCTCTTTTGCTCTCTCTCTCCCCCTTCTTTTCCCTCTCTCCCTCTCTTTTGCTCTCTCTATCTCCCTCTTTTCATCTCTCTCCCCCTTTTTTGCTCTCTCCCCTCTCTCTTTCGCTGTCTCTCTCCCTCTCTTTTGCTCTCTATCCCCCATCTTTTGCTCTCTCTATCCCCCTCTTTTGCTCTCTTTCTCCCCCTCTCTCTTTTACTCTCTCTCTCCCCCCTCTCTTTTGCTCTCTCTCCCCCTCTCTTTTGTTCTCTCTATCACCCATCTTTTACTCTGTCTCACCCCTCTCTTTTGTTCTCTCTATCCTCCCTCTTTTGTTCTCTCTCTCCCCCCTCTCTTTTGTTCTCTCTATCCCCACCTCTTTTGCTCTCTCTCCCCCTCTCTTTTGCTCTCTCTATCCCCCCTCTTTTGCTCTCTCTATCCCCCCTCTTTTGCTCTCTCTCTCTCCCCTTTCTTTTGCTCTCTCCCCCCTCTCTTTTGCTGTCTCTCTCCCCCTCTTTTGCTCTCTCTACCCCCCTCTTTTGCTCTCTCTCCCCTTTCTTTTGCTATCTTTTACCCCTCTTTTGCTGTCTCTCTCCTCCTCTCTTTTGCTCTCTCTAACCCCCTCTTTTCATCTCTCTCCCCCCTTTTTTGCTCTCTCCCCTCTCTCTTTCGCTGTCTCTCTACCTCTCTTTTGCTCTCTCTATCCCCCATCTTTTGCTCTCTCTATCCCCCTCTTTTGCTCTCTTTCTCCCCCTCTCTCTTTTACTCTCTCTCTCCCCCCTCTCTTTTGCTCTCTCTCCCCCTCTCTTTTGTTCTCTCTATTCCCCTCTCTTTTGCTCTCTCTCCCCCCTCTTTTGCTCTCTCTCTCCCACCTTTTTTCCCTCTCTCTCTCCTTTCTTTTGCTCTTTCTCTCCCCCTTCTTTTGCCCTCTCTCTCCCCTTTCTTTTGCTCTCTTCCCCCTCTCTTTTGCTGTCTCTCTCCCCCTCTCTTTTGCTCTCTCTAACCTCCCTCTTTTGCTCTCTCTATCCCCCCTCTTTTGCTCTCTCTATCCCCCCTCTTTTGTTCTCTCTCCCCCCTCTCTTTTGTTCTCTCTATCCCCCCTCTCTTTTGCTTTCTCTCCCCCCTCTCTTTTGCTCTCTCTATCCCCCCTCTTTTGCTCTCTCTATCCCCCCTCTTTTCCTCTCTCTCTCTCTCCCCTTTCTTTTGCTCTCTCCCTCTCTCTTTTGCTGTCTCTCTCTCCCTCTTTTGCACTCTCTATCCCCCCTCTTTTGCTCTCTCTCTCTCTCCCCTTTCTTTTGCTATCTTTTCCCCCTCTTTTGCTGTCTCTCTCCTCCTCTCTTTTGCTCTCTCTAACCCCCTCTTTTCATCTCTCTCCCCCCTTTTTTTGCTCTCTCCCCTCTCTCTTTTGCTGTCTCTCTCTCTCTTTTGCTCTCTCTATCCCCCATCTTTTGCTCTCTCTATCCCCCTTTTCTCCAACATAGGTGTGTCCGGTCCACGGCGTCATCCTTACTTGTGGGATATTCTCTTCCCCAACAGGAAATGGCAAAGAGCCCAGCAAAGCTGGTCACATGATCCCTCCTAGGCTCCGCCTACCCCAGTCATTCTCTTTGCCGTTGTACAGGCAACATCTCCACGGAGATGGCTTAGAGTTTTTTAGTGTTTAACTGTAGTTTTTCATTATTCAATCAAGAGTTTGTTATTTTAAAATAGTGCTGGTACGTACTATTTACTCAGAAACAGAAAAGAGATGAAGAATTCTGTTTGTATGAGGAAAATGATTTTAGCAACCGTAACTAAAATCCATGGCTGTTCCACACAGGACTGTTGAGAGCAATTAACTTCAGTTGGGGGAACAGTTTGCAGTCTCTTGCTGCTTGAGGTATGACACATTCTAACAAGACGATGTAATGCTGGAAGCTGTCATTTTCCCTATGGGATCCGGTAAGCCATGTTTATTACGATTGTAAATAAGGGCTTCACAAGGGCTTATTTAAACTGTAGACTTTTTTTGGGCTAAATCGATTGATATTAACACTTATTTAGCCTTGAGGAATCATTTATTCTGGGTATTTTGATTTAATAATATCGGCAGGCACTGTTTTAGACACCTTATTCTTTAGGGGCTTTCCCAAAGCATAGGCAGAGTCTCATTTTCGCGCCGGTGTTGCGCACTTGTTTTTGAGAGGCATGGCATGCAGTCGCATGTGAGAGGAGCTCTGATACTTATAAAAGACTTCTGAAGGCGTCATTTGGTATCGTATTCCCCTTTGGGTTTGGTTGGGTCTCAGCAAAGCAGATACCAGGGACTGTAAAGGGGTTTAAAGCTTAAAACGGCTCCGGTTCCGTTATTTTAAGGGTTAAAGCTTCCAAAATTGGTGTGCAATATTTTCAAGGCTTTAAGACGCTGTGGTGAAAATTTGGTGAATTTTGAACAATTCCTTCATGTTTTTTCGCAATTGCAGTAATAAAGTGTGTTCAGTTTAAAATTTAAAGTGACAGTAACGGTTTTATTTTAAAACGTTTTTTGTACTTTCTGATCAAGTTTATGCCTGTTTAACATGTCTGAACTACCAGATAGACTGTGTTCTGAATGTGGGGAAGCCAGAATTCCTATTCATTTAAATAAATGTGATTTATGTGATAATGACAATGATGCCCAAGATGATTCCTCAAGTGAGGGGAGTAAGCATGGTACTGCATCATTCCCTCCTTCGTCTACACGAGTCTTGCCCACTCAGGAGGCCCCTAGTACATCTAGCGCGCCAATACTCCTTACTATGCAACAATTAACGGCTGTAATGGATAATTCTGTCAAAAACATTTTAGCCAAAATGAACCCTTGTCAGCGTAAGCGTGGCTGCTCTGTTTTAGTTACTGAAGAGCATGACGACGCTGATATTAATATCTCTGAAGGGCCCCTAACCCAATCTGAGGGGGCCAGGGAGGTTTTGTCTGAGGGAGAAATTACTGATTTAGGGAACATTTCTCAGCAGGCTGAATCTGATGTGATTACATTTAAATTTAAATTGGAACATCTCCGCATTTTGCTTAAGGAGGTATTATCCACTCTGGATGATTGTGAAAATTTAGTCATCCCAGAGAAACTATGTAAAATGGACAAGTTCCTAGAGGTGCCGGGGCTCCCAGAAGCTTTTCCTATACCCAAGCGGGTGGCGGACATTGTTAATAAAGAATGGGAAAGGCCCGGTATTCCTTTCGTCCCTCCCCCCATATTTAAAAAATTGTTTCCTATGGTCGACCCCAGAAAGGACTTATGGCAGTCAGTCCCCAAGGTCGAGGGAGCGGTTTCTACTTTAAACAAACGCACCACTATTCCCATAGAGGATAGTTGTGCTTTCAAAGATCCTATGGATAAAAAATTAGAAGGTTTGCTTAAAAAGATGTTTGTTCAGCAGGGTTACCTTCTACAACCCATTTCATGCATTGTCCCTGTCACTACAGCCGCATATTTCTGGTTTGATGAACTGCTTAAGGTGCTCGATAGTGACTCTCCTCCTTATGAGGAGATTATGGACAGAATCAATGCTCTCAAATTGGCTAATTCTTTCACTCTAGACGCCTCTTTGCAATTGGCTAAGTTAGCGGCTAAGAACTCTGGGTTTGCTATTGTGGCGCGCAGAGCGCTTTGGTTGAAATCTTGGTCGGCTGATGCGTCTTCCAAGAACAAGCTACTAAACATTCCTTTCAAGGGGAAAACGCTGTTTGGTCCTGACTTGAAAGAGATTATCTCTGATATCACTGGGGGTAAGGGCCACGCCCTTCCTCAGGATCGGCCCTTCAAGGCAAAAAATAGACCTAATTTTCGTCCCTTTCGTAAAAACGGACCAGCCCAAGGTGTTACGTCCTCTAAGCAAGAGGGTAATACTTCTCAGGCCAAGCCAGCTTGGAGACCAATGCAAGGCTGGAACAAGGGAAAGCAGGCCAAGAAACCTGCCACTGCTACCAAGACAGCATGAAATATTGGCCCCCGATCCGGGACCGGATCTGGTGGGGGGCAGACTCTCTCTCTTCGCTCAGGCTTGGGCAAGAGATGTTCTGGATCCTTGGGCGCTAGAAATAGTCTCCCAGGGTTATCTTCTGGAATTCAAGGGACTTCCCCCAAGGGGGAGGTTCCACAAGTCGCAGTTGTCTTCAGACCACATAAAAAGACAGGCGTTCTTACATTGTGTAGAAGACCTGTTAAAAATGGGAGTGATTCATCCTGTTCCATTAAGAGAACAAGGGATGGGGTTCTACTCCAATCTGTTCATAGTTCCCAAAAAAGAGGGAACGTTCAGACCAATCCTAGATCTCAAGATCTTAAACAAATTTCTCAAGGTCCCATCGTTCAAGATGGAAACCATTCGAACTATCCTTCCTTCCATCCAGGAAGGTCAATTTATGACCACGGTGGATTTAAAGGATGCGTATCTACATATTCCTATCCACAAGGAACATCATCGGTTCCTAAGGTTTGCATTCCTGGACAAACATTACCAGTTCGTGGCGCTTCCTTTCGGATTAGCCACGGCTCCAAGGATTTTCACAAAGGTACTAGGGTCCCTTCTAGCGGTGCTAAGACCAAGGGGCATTGCAGTAGTACCTTACCTGGACGACATTCTGATTCAAGCGTCGTCCCTTCCTCAAGCAAAGGCTCACACGGACATTGTCCTGGCCTTTCTCAGACCTCACGGCTGGAAAGTGAACGTGGAAAAGAGTTCTCTATCCCCGTCAACAAGGGTTCCCTTCTTGGGAACAATTATAGACTCCTTAGAAATGAGGATCTTTCTAACAGAGGCCAGAAAAACAAAGCTTCTGGACTCTTGTCGGATACTTCATTCCGTTCCTCTTCCTTCCATAGCTCAGTGCATGGAAGTGATCGGGTTGATGGTGGCGGCGATGGACATAGTTCCTTTTGCGCGCATTCATCTAAGACCATTACAACTGTGCATGCTCAGTCAGTGGAATGGGGACTATACAGACTTGTCTCCGAAGATACAAGTAAATCAGAGGACCAGAGACTCACTCCGTTGGTGGCTGTCCCTGGACAATCTGTCTCAAGGGATGATGTTCCACAGACCAGAGTGGGTCATTGTCACGACCGACGCCAGTCTGATAGGCTGGGGCGCGGTCTGGGGATCCCTGAAAGCTCAGGGTCTTTGGTCTCGGGAAGAATCTCTTCTACCGATAAATATTCTGGAACTGAGAGCGATATTCAATGCGCTCCAGGCCTGGCCCCAGCTTGCGAGGACCAGGTTCATATGGTTTCAATCAGACAACATGACGACTGTTGCGTACATCAACCATCAGGGGGGAACAAGGAGTTCCCTAGCGATGGAAGAAGTAACCAAAATTATTCTTTGGGCGGAGTCTCACTCCTGCCACCTGTCTGCTATCCACATCCCAGGAGTGGAAAATTGGGAAGCGGATTTTCTGAGTCGTCAGACATTGCATCCGGGGGAGTGGGAACTCCATCCGGAAATCTTTGCCCAAGTCACTCACCTGTGGGGCATTCCAGACATGGATCTGATGGCCTCTCGTCAGAACTTCAAAGTTCCTTGCTACGGGGCCAGATCCAGGGATCCCAAGGCGGCTCTAGTGGATGCACTAGTAGCACCTTGGACCTTCAAACTAGCTTATGTGTTCCCGCCATTTCCTCTCATCCCCAGGCTGATAGCCAGGATCAAGCAGGAGAGGGCGTCGGTGATCTTGATAGCTCCTGCGTGGCCACGCAGGACTTGGTATGCAGATCTGGTGAATATGTCATCGGCTCCACCTTGGAAGCTACCTTTGAGACGAGACCTTCTTGTTCAGGGTCCGTTCGAACATCCGAATCTGGTTTCACTCCAGCTGACTGCTTGGAGATTGAACGCTTGATTTTATCGAAGCGAGGATTCTCAGATTCTGTGATCGATACTCTTGTTCAGGCCAGAAAGCCTGTGACTAGAAAGATTTACCACAAAATTTGGAAAAAATATATCTGTTGGTGTGAATCTAAAGGATTCCCTTGGGACAAGGTTAAGATTCCTAGGATTCTATCCTTCCTTCAAGAAGGATTGGAAAAAGGATTATCTGCAAGTTCCCTGAAGGGACAGATTTCTGCCTTGTCGGTATTACTTCACAAAAAGCTGGCAGCTGTGCCAGATGTTCAAGCCTTTGTTCAGGCTCTGGTTAGAATCAAGCCTGTTTACAAACCTTTGACTCCTCCTTGGAGTCTCAATTTAGTTCTTTCAGTTCTTCAGGGGGTTCCGTTTGAACCCTTACATTCCGTTGATATTAAGTTATTATCTTGGAAAGTTTTGTTTTTAGTTGCGATTTCTTCTGCTAGAAGAGTCTCAGAATTATCTGCTCTGCAGTGTTCTCCTCCTTATCTGGTGTTCCATGCAGATAAGGTGGTTTTACGTACTAAACCTGGTTTTCTTCCAAAAGTTGTTTCTAACAAAAACATTAACCAGGAGATTATCGTACCTTCTCTGTGTCCAAAACCAGTTTCAAAGAAGGAACGTTTGTTGCACAATTTGGATGTTGTTCGCGCTCTAAAATTCTATTTAGATGCTACAAAGGATTTTAGACAAACATCTTCCTTGTTTGTTGTTTATTCAGGTAAAAGGAGAGGTCAAAAAGCAACTTCTACCTCTCTCTCTTTTTGGATTAAAAGCATCATCAGATTGGCTTACGAGACTGCCGGACGGCAGCCTCCCGAAAGAATCACAGCTCATTCCACTAGGGCTGTGGCTTCCACATGGGCCTTCAAGAACGAGGCTTCTGTTGATCAGATATGTAGGGCAGCGACTTGGTCTTCACTGCACACTTTTACCAAATTTTACAAGTTTGATACTTTTGCTTCTTCTGAGGCTATTTTTGGGAGAAAGGTTTTGCAAGCCGTGGTGCCTTCCATTTAGGTGACCTGATTTGCTCCCTCCCTTCATCCGTGTCCTAAAGCTTTGGTATTGGTTCCCACAAGTAAGGATGACGCCGTGGACCGGACACACCTATGTTGGAGAAAACAGAATTTTTGTTTACCTGATAAATTTCTTTCTCCACGGGTGTGTCCGGTCCACGGCCCGCCCTGGTTTTTTTTTAATCAGGTCTGATATTTTATTTTCTTTAACTACAGTCACCACGGTACCATATGGTTTCTCCTATGCAAATATTCCTCCTTAACGTCGGTCGAATGACTGGGGTAGGCGGAGCCTAGGAGGGATCATGTGACCAGCTTTGCTGGGCTCTTTGCCATTTCCTGTTGGGGAAGAGAATATCCCACAAGTAAGGATGACGCCGTGGACCGGACACACCGTTGGAGAAAGAAATTTATCAGGTAAACATAAATTCTGTTTTTTGCTCTCTTTCTCCCCCTCTCCCTTTTACTCTCTCTCCCCCCTCTCTTTTGCTCTCTCTCCCCCCTCTCTTTTGTTCTCTCTATCCCCCACCATTTGCTCTCTCTCACCCCTCTCTTTTGCTCTCTCTCTCTCTCCCCCCTCTTTTGCTCTCTCCCCCCTCTTTTCCCTCTCTCTCCCCCTTCTTTTGCTCTTTCTCTCCCCCCTCTTTTGCCCTCTCTCTCCCCTTTCTTTTGCTCTCTTCCCCCTCTCTTTTGCTGTCTCTCTCCCCCTCTCTTTTGCTCACTCTAACCTCCCTCTTTTACTTTCTCTCTCCCCCCTTTTTTTGCTCTTTCCAATCTCTCTTTTGCTGTCTCTCTCCCTCTCTTTTGCTCTCTCTATCCCCCTCTTTTGCTCTGTTTATCCCCTCTTTTGCTCTCTCTATCCCCCCTCTTTTGCTCTCACTCTCCCCTTTCTCTTTTGCTCTCTCTCTCCACCCTCTCTTTTGCTCTCTCTATCCCCCTCTCTTTTGCTCTCTCTCCCCCCTCTCTTTTGCTCTCTCTCTCTGCCCTCTCTTATGCTCTCTTTCTCTCTCCCTCTCTTTTGCTCTCTCTCTCCCCTCTCTTTTGCTCTCTCTCTCCTCTCTCTTTTGCTCTCTCGGTTTCCCCCCTCTCTTTTGAACTCTCTCTATTCCCCCTCTTTTGCTCGCTCTCTCCCCTTTCTTTTGCTGTATTCCCCCTCTCTTTTGCTCTCTCTATCTCTCCTTATTTGCTTTCCCTCCCCCTCTCTTTTGCTCTTGCTATACCCCCTCTTTTGCGCTCTCTATCCCCCTCTTTTGAGCTCTCTCTTTCATGGCCACCCCACCCCATCCTCATCTCACCCGGCCCGCCCGCATCACGCCCGGCCCACCACGCAATGCCCGTGTCACTCCCGTCCCCGTCCCCTGTCACGCCCGGTCGGCCCCAGATACCACTGTCTGTTAAAGGCCAGGTGTGTCTCTACTGCACGTGACAGCTTTGGACAAACACACTTGGCCTTTTATATTATAGGATAGTATATTGAATAGGAAAATACTCAAAGCAAAAATGTTAAAATCAGATTTGAAAAGGATTATTAACATACAGCTAGATTACGAGTTTTCAGCGATATAGGGAAATTAACAACCTCCACAAAAGTGGCGTTATTTCACCTCCCTATAGCGCTGCTATTACAGGTTTACAAAAAGCAGGCTTGTACGGGCGATATGGTGGCGTTGTGCTCCATACCGCACCCAAATACAAGCGCTGCTTTAAAGTGCACAATTTCCCCATAGACATCAATGGGGAGCACCGGCAAAAGAGAAGCCTAACACCTGCGATCGCGAAAACAAAATCTCTGTAACGCAGCCCCATTGATGTCTATGGGGAAAGAAAAAGTTATGTTTAAACCTAACACCCTAAAATAAACCCAGAGTCTAAACACCCCTAATCTGCCACCTCCGATATCGCTGCCACCTACATAGAGTTATTAACCCCTAATCTGCTGCTCCCGATATCGCCACCATCTACATACAGCTATTAACCCCTAATCTGCCGCCCTTAACATCGCCACCACCTACATTACAGTTATTAATCCCTAATCGGCGCCCCCCAATGTCGCCGCCACTATACTAAAATTATTATCCTCTAAACCTCTGGCCTCCAACATCACTAACACTAAATAAATATATTAAACCCTAACCCTGACTTAACCCTAACACCCCCTAACTTAAATATAATTAAAATAAATCTAAATAAACCTTACAATTATTACCTAAATAATTCCTATTTAAACTAAATACATATAATAGTTATATAGTAGCGATCTTAGGTTTTATTTTTATTTCACAGGTAAGTTTGTATTTATTTTAACTAGGTAGACTAGTTAGTAAATAGTTAACTATTTACTAACTAGCTAGTTAAAATAAATACAAAGTTACCTGTAAAATAAAACCTAACCTGCCTTACACTAAAAACTAACATTACAATAAAATTAAAAAAATTAAATTACTAAAATACAATTTTCTAAATTACAAAAAAATAAACACTAAATTCCAAAAATTAAAAAACAAAATTATCAAAAATAAAAATGAATTTCCTCCTAATCTAATAGCCCTATCAAAAAAAACAAAAAAAACCTAGCCTACACTAAACTGCCAATGGCCCTTAAAAGGGCCTTTTGTGCGGCATTGCCCCAAAGAAATCAGCTCTTTCACCTGTAAAAAAAAAATACAAACACCCCCCAACAGTAAAACCCACCACCCAACCAACCAACCCCCCCAAATAAAAACCTATCTAAATAAACCTAAGCTAACCATTGCCCTTAAAAGGGCATTTGGATGGACATTGTCCTTAAAAGGGCATTTAGCTCTTTTACATTGCCCAAACCCTAAACTAAAAAAAAACACCCAAAAAAACCTTAAAAAAACCTAACACTAACCCCCAACGATCCACTTACAGTTATCGAAGTCCGGATACCCATCCTCATCCAGGCGGCAAGAAGTCTTCATCCTGGCGGGCTCTTCCATCTGGCGTGGAGTGGGTCCATCTTCAAGACACCTGGGCCTCTATTTAACAAAGTCTGTCGGACCTGATTCGACAGTGCGGATCAGGTCCGACAGACCTCGCTGAATACAGAGAGCAATGCGCTCTAAGTATTCACCATTGCACCAGCAACTCACAAGAGCTGCTGGTGCAACGCCACCCCCTGCAGACTCGCGGCCAAAGGGCCGCCAGCAGGGGGGTATCAATCAACTCGATCGGGTTGAATTGTGGCGGTCTGTCCGCCTGCTCAGAGCAGGCGGACAGGGTTATGGAGCAGCAGTCTTTGTGACCGCTGCTTCATAACTGCTGTTTTTGGCGAGCCTGCAGGCTCGCCAGAATCACGGGGCATCAAGCTCCATTCGGAGCTTGATAGATAGGCCCCCTGGTGTGGAAATCCTCTTTTTACGATTATCACTGGAAAATGAAGTTTCCCTTTAAGTGACGTCATCCAAGATAAAAGATTTATATCAGCCAATAGGAATTAAAGGGGAAAAATCCTATTGGCTGTTGCAATCAGCCAATAGGATTGAGCTTTTATCCTATTGGCTGTTCCAATCAGCCAATAGAATGAGAGCTCAATCCTATTGGCTGATTGGATCAGCCAATAGTATGAAAGCTCAATCCTATTGGCTGATTGCAACAGAAAATAGGATTTTTTCCCCTTTCATTTCTATTGGCTGATAGAAATCTTTCAGCCAATAGGAATGTAAGGGAAGCCATTTTGGATGACGTCACTTAAAGCGAAACTTATTTTTCCAGCGACGATCGTAAGAAGAGGATGCTCCATGCCGGATGTCTTGAAGATGGACCCTCTCCGCGCAAGATGGATGAAGATAGAAGATGCCGTCTGGATGAAGACTTCTTGCTGTCTGGATGAGGACTTCGCCGGCTGGATCAAGATGGAAGAGGCCGCCTGGATGAAGACTTCTTCCCGTCTGGATGATGACTTCGCCGGCTGGATGAAGTTGGATGTCCGGACTTCGTTAACTGTAAGTGGAACGTCGGGGGTTAGTGTTCGTTTTTTTTAAAGGTTTTTTGGGTGGGTGTTTTTTTTAGCTTAGGGTTTGGGCAATGTAAAAGAGCTAAATGCCCTTTTAAGAACAATGCCCATCCAAATGTCCTTTTCAGGGCAATGGTTAGCTTAGGTTTATTTAGATTTTTATTTGGGGGGGTTGGGTGGTGGGTTTTACTGTTGGGGGTGTTTGTATTTTTTTTTATAGGTAAACAAGCTGATTTCTTTGAGGCAATGCCCGAAAAAAGGCCCTTTTAAGGGCCATTGGCACTTTAGTGTAGGCTATGGGTTTTTTTATTTGGGAGGGGGCTTTTTTATTTTGATAGGGCTATTAGATTAGGAAAAAATCATTTTTATTTTTGATAATTTCGTTTTTTATTTTTTGTAATTTAGTGGGGGGGGGGTTTTCATTTAGAAAATTGGATTTTAATAATTTAATTTATTTTATTTTATTGTAATGTTAGTTTTTCGTGTAAGCAGGTTAGGTTTTATTTCACAGGTAAGTTTGTATTTATTTTAACTAGGTAGTTAGTAAACAGTTAATAACTATTTACTAACTAGTCTACCTAGTTAAAATAAATACAAACTTACCTGTAAAATAAAAATAAAACCTAAGATAGCTACAATATAACTATTAGTTATATTGTAGCTAGCTTAGGTTTTATTTTAAAGGTAAGTATGTATTTCGTTTTAAATAGGAATTATTTAGGTAATGATTGTAAGTTTTATTTAGATTTATTTTTATTATATTTAAGTTAGGGGGTGTTAGTTTTAGGGTTACGTTAGAGTTAGGGTTAGACTTAGGGTTAGGGTTACGTTAGGGTTAGGATTAGTGATGTGGGAGGTCAGAGATTTAAGGGTTAATAATTTTATTCAGTGGTTAATAGAAACATAGAAACATAGAATTTGACGGTAGATAAGAACCAAAAAGGCCCATCAAGTCTACCCATATTACATGTTACTTTTTCCTTAGGATAGCCTTATGCATGTCCCAGGCATTTTTAAATTCCTTTACAGTCTTTGTGTTTACCAAAGTTTATTCCATGAATCCACCACCCTTTCTGTAAAAAAATGCTTCCTCAAATTTCTCCTGAATCTGCTACCCTCTAACTTTAGATTGTGACCCCTTGTTTTGGCATTTATTTTTTTGTGAAAAATGCTTTCAGATTCTATTTTATTAAGTCCCTTCATATATTTGAAGGTTTCTATCATGTCACCTCTTTCCCTTCTATCCTCTAAACTATACATATTTAGATCATAGAGTCTTTCTTTGTACGTTTTATATTTTAGACCATGTACCATTTTAGTAGCCCTCCTTTGGACAGCTTCTAGTTTATTTATATCTTTCTGAAGATATGGTCTCCAGAACTGTACACAGTATTCCATATTTGGTCTAACTAAAGATCTGTAAAGTGGCATAAGAGCCTTGCTATTTCTGCTACTAAAACCTCTTCCATTGCAACCAAGCATGTGACTGGCCTTGCTGGCTGCACTGCTTCATTGTGCACCAAATTTTAAATCATCTGAAATAATAATTCCCAAGTCCCTTTCTTCTTTAATTACAGTCAGTAATGTACTATTGAGACTATAATTGGCCTTTGGGTTTTTGGATCCTATATGCATAATTTTGCTCTTGGTAATATTACATTTCAGATCCCATTTATTTGACCAGTCCTCTAGTTTATTAATATCACAGTTCATTTGATCAACTCCTTCTGGAACATCTACCCTGTTACAAATTTTTGTATCATCAGCAAACAAGCAACCCTTCATCTTAAGCCCACTTCCTATATCACTTATGAACATGTTAAACAAAACAGGCCCACTAGTAATAGGTTTATTATAGCAGCGTTGTGGAGGGACGGCAGATTAGGGGTTTATAATCTTTAAATAGTGTTTGTTATGCGGGAGTGCAGCGGTTTAGGGGTTAAAAGGTTTATAATAGTGGCGACAATGTCGGGGAGTAGCGGAATAGGGGTTAATAATTTTTTTTAGTGATGCAATGTCGGGAGAGGCATATTATGGGATAATAACTTTATTATAGTGTTTACGATGCGGGAGGGCCTCGGTTTAGGGGTTAATAGGTAGTTTATGGGTGTTAGTGTACTTTGTAGCAGTTTTTTTATGAGTTTTATGCTACAGATTTGTAACATAGAATTCATACCTACTGACTTTAGATGGCGGTACGAATATTGACGGTATAGGGTGTACTGCTCCCTTTTTGGCCTCCCAGGCAAACTCGTAATACCGGTGCTATGGAAGTCCAATTGAAAAATAGAAAATTTCCTTAACAATGAACAAAAAATGTTTAAATGAAAAATAAGGGAAATTTTAACAAACAGGATCCTTTGAGCCAAAGAAACCTTCATCAGTAGAATAAACTTAAATATGCTGTCGGTCAATACAAAATTAATTAAATCTTAACAATTTTGAAAAGACCTGGTAAATTAGCAGTCATAACCTTTATGATATAAGCAACAACATGTGATGTTTGCAGATGAAATCAAGTACATGAACTGAATATGTAAAAAAACGTAAATGTTATTGTACATGTAGAAACATTGCTAGCATAAAACAAGATAAATAAATGACACATAATTGAGCTGAAGAAATAACAACAGCTTAAAAAAATGAAAAGAACACACTTAGCTTTGTAGAATTGTGTTCCAGGGCATCATAGTTTCTACAGTAACATCAGAGTCAGGATCAGAATGAGACATCACGCAAAATGTAACAGAAAAAGAAAAATAACATTAGGCAAAACTTTCAATTTCCACAATGTAACAGTTTCAGTAGAGAAAAACAAAAGCAGGAATAATAGCTTTCAAAGTTCATGAAAGAAGCGAGCAATAGAGGGAGAGGGGTAAAATAACTAAAATTTGGCGCCAAGAATGACGCATTACGCAAAAATAAGTTAAAAAAATGTAAGTGCAAAACTAACACCAGTAAATGACACAACTCGCGTAACATAACATAACATAGCATAACAAACGCGATTTCACGCCAAAACAGCTAGCATCAACAACGACATAGGAAATTACAAAATTTGCGCCATCTAAGGCCCGAAAATTACGCAATAAAAAACAGCATTTTGCGCCCTCGCGAGCCTAGATTTGCCCGCGAAAAAATGAAAGTCAAATTGAAAAAGACTGAACCCCAAGTAAGAAAAAAGTTTAAATAAACTTCCCAAACATGATTCCTATACTGAATCTGTTTAGACTACAAAGGGAAATACACATAGACCTGACTCATGGCAAATATAAGTAAAATACATATATTTAAAACTTTATATTAATACATAAAGCACCAAACCATAACTGAGAGTGTCTTAAATAATGATACATACTTACCGAAAGACACCCATACACATATAGCAGATAGCCAAACCAGTACTGAAAACTATCAGCAGAGGTAATGCTATATAAGAATATATCGTCGATCTGAAAAGGGAGGTAGGAGATGAATCCCTACTACCGATAACAGAGAACCCTTGAAAATATTTCCCACAAGGGAAACCATAAAATCAATAGGCGATACGCTCTTCACATCCCTCTGACAAACACTGTACTCTGAGAGGAATTGGGCTTCAGAATGCTTAGAAGCGCTTATCATAGAAGAAATCATAAAAATCAAGCACAAACTTACCTCACCTCCTCCATAGGAGGCAAAGTTTGTAAAACTGAATTGTGGGTGTGGTGAGGGGTGTATTTATAGGCATTTTGAGGTTTGGGAAACTTTGCCCCTCCTGGTAGGATTGTATATCCCATACGTCACTAGCTCATGGACTGTTGCCAATTACATGAAAGAAATATAGATGAACAAGAAGTTTTAGCAGAAGAAAAATATTTGTATTGATGCCCTTAAAGGTATAGAAAAGTCAAAATTGAAATGTGTATGGGTACATTTCAATTTAAATTATAAGCATTTTTGCAATATACTTCCATGAGCAAAAATCCTTCTAGTATAAGTTATTACTTTTTTTCTGAAGCATACGTACATATCTTGTGAGGGCCCGTGCAGAGAGCCTCAGTGGTGTGTATTGCTTCTGAATATGTCATTTGTGTCATAAAAGTCACTGCTTGCTCTCTGGGAAGGTGTGATGTATGAATACTGGTGCACAGGCCCTCTCAGGACATGTGCGTATGCTGAAGAAAAAACAGTAATAACTATAACTAGAAGCATTTTTGCTAATGAAAGTATAATGAAAAAATGCTATTATTTCAAATAGAAATGCACCCATGCACATTTAATTTTTGACCTTTTTATCCCTTTAACATTTATAGTTTCAAGGAAAGGTGGGAGAGAACATGCAAAATTGGAGCTCAATAAATTTAATCTTCCCATGTGGTAAAAATGCTGCAAATAATTCAGAAAGGGCGGGTTTTGCATAAAGATATTGCAAAATAAAAAAATAGATATTACATGATCCTTATAAGATTACAATATATATGACTGGATGCCTCTGTTATATACATGTATAAATATTAATATTAAAGATGGCTTATAGCAAAAATCCATAATATTTAGAAAGATGTTGTATTACAATGATTATTTAAATATTTTTAACAGCGTATTCCATCTGGTGGAGATGGGAAAAAAGTTAAATTTTTTGGACAATCTATTCATGGACAAATGGACTTAAATGGGGATGGTCTAACTGATGTAACTATTGGAGGAATTGGTGGTGCTGCACTTTTTTGGTATGTATGTTACTGCTATAAATGTTGACAACCAGGAAATTCAAATTAAGTAATAAACTAGAGTGTGATGCCCAACTAAAATGCATCTATGTAAGTTATTTAAATAATTAATTGCAATAAACCTTCCTGCTCCTCTCCCACGTTGGAAGATGGAAACTCATGCCTATGGAAATTGGTTGAAAGGCTATCCACCACTTCAGAGACTGTCTGGTAAATTGATCTAAAGTTACCCTTTCTAAAAGATCTGAATGATCTCAATTCCACTGTCGGAGCATAGACAATTGCAGAGGCCTTTGATGCAACCATGCAAATGGAATGGAGCCTGACGCAGCCACCATGAGGCCCACTTCTTCCATGCACTGAGCCACTGATGGAGAAGGAGCCTTCTGAAGGTCTTTACAAGCTGACTGTAGTTTCAGTATGCGCTGCTCTGTTAAGAAAACTTCATGGTTACAGAGTCTATGATCACCCCTACACACTCTCATTGGAGGTGTGAGAAAACTTTTGGAGACATTGCTTATCCAACTGTGTCTGAAAAGAAACCAAAGTAACTTTCTTTCCAAAGGCAGGGAGAGTCCACAACTTCATTCCTTACTGTTGGGAATATCAACACCTGGCCACCAGGAGGAGGCAAAGACACCTCATTCAAAGGCTATAAATATCACTCCTACTTCCCCTATCCTCCAAGTCATTCTTTGCCTTTCTTAACTAGAGGAGGATTGCAGAGAAAGTCTCAGAAGATATGGATAGTCCTTTAATGGGTATTTTCCCTTCAAGAGGACTGGGTCTTTAAAGTAATCATGTAAATCTCTCAGTGAGAGTGTTGATGAAAGTTAGTGTCTAGAGATGCAGGGAATGTTTTTCTGTTACTTGTTCTAGGCAGTCAATCTAACAGTCCCTGGGTAACCAGTACTAACAAGTTACACTGTTTTTTCCCTTATCACTCATGTTCCTGTCAGCACAGCTCAGAGAGACTGTAACACCTGCAGATGCTGTGTCTGCTCCACAGCACCAATCCTGGAGGGTAAGTCGTTATCTTATCTTAGGGTAAGGTACCTAGTGGGTCTATTCTCACCCCTAAGATTTTTACAGGGACCCTTTGGTCATGACACTTAACTAACCTCTACAAGATCTGGGGTTCATATCTCCTTCGTTACAGAGATTATTTAGAAGGAGCAGTTGGGGACTTAGTGTGCTGCTTAGCTTCTTATAGGACGAACTTGTGAAGGGTTATGGCTTAAAGAGGGTGTTTGGGTCAATGGCAATGGAACACTTGAGTAAATTTTATTTTTCTTTGACACTGCGCAGCTCTTAATAGCTTTCCGTGCTTTCTGCTATAGTGGGGGCGGTCTCTTCTTGCGCACCACATGATCGGGTGAGATTTCCTTCCATTTAGCGACATCGGTTCTCCTTTCAATAGGGGTCCTTTTTGCATCCACGGGGAGTCCACTTCTTCTCCGGTCTGGGTCTCTAGGAGGGGATGTGTACCCCAGCCTGGGCGTGTATAGAGGTGCCTCTCTAAATTTAGAATTTTTGTTTTATTTTGTGGCCGTGACTCTGTAGATACCCTTCAGAGGGTTCTGTGTCGGCTATAATAATTTCAAATACTTTGTATATACTGTGAGGATGGTTTGTCCTCCTGTCCAATTTTGTTCCAATTGCCTGGGTGTCATTCTAAAGACTAGGAAGGGGGCTAGATCTACTAATCCCTCTGATAAATGTATTCCCTCTGAGCCATCCACCTCTCAGGACTTGTTCAGAAGATGCCTACCCTCACTCTGCAACCCGGATTTAACCCTATTTCACATGCAGTTCCTCGTGGCACGCCTATTCCTCCTGTTAGAGGGTTTCTTTTTCCAGTGGACTTTACTGCGCAGTTACAATCTGCTGTGTTTACGGCCCTTAATACCTTACCTATCTCTGGAAAACGCAAGAGAATGGTCAAACATAGCTCTAATGATTTGGGGGCTATATCTTCTTTTCAATCAGATTTAGCTAGTATGTCTCCAAATTCTGAAGATCAAGTAACCTCAGTAGCATCAGAGGGTGAACTTTCAGAGTCAGATGTTTCAGAAGCTAAACCTATCCCCTCTGAGTAACCAAACTTCAGGTTTAAAATTGAACATCTACGTTTCCTTTTAAAGGAGGTTTTATCTACGCAAAAGATCCCAAAGCTAGATAGGTCTTTGAAGACAAGAAGGCTCCACAGACTTTCCCGGTTCCAGTTCATATGGCGAACATTATTGCTAATGAATGGTAAAGTATTGGAACACATTTTTCCCCTTCTTCAACCTTTATGAAACTATTTCCAGTTCCTGAGTCACAATCTGGAGCTGTGGAGTTCCATTCCTAAGGTGGATGGAGCTATTTAAATGCTTGTCAAGTATACTACTATCCCTCTAGAGGATAGCTCCTCTTTCAGGGAACCTATGGATAATAAATTAGAGAATTACTTGAGAAGAATCTTTCAACATATGGGGTTTCTTTTTCAACCGGCAGCAGCGGTAGCCGCTGTTGCAGGAGCAGCCACCTATTGGTGTGACTCTCTGTCAGAACTAATTGTTGAATTCCCTCTTGAGGATATTCAGGAAAGGATTAAATCTCTATGAATAGCCATTTCCTTTATCTGTGATGCAAATATGCAGATTGTCTGTTTGAATGCCAAGGCTTCAGGTTTTGCGGTCCTAGCACGCAGGGCTCTCTGGTTGAAGTATTGGTCCGCGGATATTGTCTCTAAATCTATATTCATTACCATTTAAGTGGAAAATTTTATTTGGACCAGATCTGGATTCCATCATTTCTACTGTTACAGGGGGGTGGGGGGGAGGTGCTTTCCTACCCAGGACAAGAAGACCAGATCTAAGGGACGTCAGGCCTGTAATTCTCGTTCCTTTCGTTCTGACAAGTCCCAAAGAACTCAATCTTCCTCCAAACCTGAACAGTCCAAGAGCACTTGGAAACCTTCTCAGTCTTGGAACAAGTCCAATCAGAGCAAGAAGCCCACAGATAACAAATCTACATGAAGTGGCTGCCCCGATCCAGAATCGGATCGAGTAGGGGGCAGACTATCATTTTTCTCAGATGCCTGAGTTCAAGACTTTCAGGATCCTTGGGTGTTAAGACATTGTAGCCCAGGGATACAGGATAGGATTCAAATCTCAGCCTTCCAAGGGCAGATTTCTCCTTTCCAGATTGTCTACAAGACCAGAGAAGAAAACTGCCTTCTTAGGGTTTATTTCCATTGAGCTGTTAAAAATGGAGCCATAAGCTACCGAAGCGGCCGACAGCTAAAAGTAATTTATGGCTCCATTTTAGTACCTGGTTTCCATTGAAAAGGTTTCCACTTTGTGTGTAGGTGTAAGATAGCGCTGTGTAAACGTTTCCACCCGATGCCGGATTTCTAAAACATTAATAGGTTACTATGGTAACCTAACCTTACACTACACTTGATCGCATATATGGCACCGCATACAAGTGCGGTGCTGGATATTTTACCCATCGCTTGCTGTTTGAATAAAATTAAACACCTAATGCATGCGCAATATCTACCTCTCAACTGAAACCCCCCACGACAATAACTAATGTATTAACCCCTAAACCGCCATCCCCCACAACACAAACTATCTATTTAAACTATTAACCTCTAATTCGCAATGCCCCACATCGCAAACTATTTAAACTATTAACCCCTAATCCTCAATGCCCAACATCGCAAACTATCTATTTAAACTATTAACCCTAAACCGCCAATAACCCACATCGCAATTAACCTAATAAATCTATTAACCCCTAAACCGCCAAACCCCACAACGCAAATAAATAATCACTAAATCCCCTAACACCTCCTAAATTAACCCCATTACATAAATTAAAATAATCCTAAATTACAATTAAAATAAAAAACCTAACATTACTTTAAAAATAAAAAAAATAAGTTTAAATTAAGCTTAAATTACAGAAAATAAAAAAGTCTAACATTACATAAAATAATAAACAACATTATCAAAACAAAACAAAAAAATAAAAAAAAATCTTTTACAGTGCCCAAATCCATAATCTTGTTCCAAGCGGCAACCTCTTCTATCTTCATCCAGGACCACGGAACTGAAGGCCGGCGGTCACGGAACTAAAGACCGGCAACTGCAGAACTGAAGACTGACGACCGCAGGACTGAAGACCGGAGACCACAGAGCCATGGAGTGTGGAGGATCCTCTTCGTACGATCGCCGCCATACACTGTATAGTGAATTCAATGTACGCGATTAAATATGGCGTCCCTTGCATTCCTATTAGCTGATTTGATTCTTCAAAATCAAATCAGCCAATAGGATAAGAGCCTCTGAAATCCTATTGGCTGATCAAATCAGCCAGTAGGATGAGAGCTACTGAAATCCTTTTGGCTGATTTGGACAGCCAATAGGATTTCAGTAGCTCTCATCCTATTGGCTGATTTGAATTTGAAGAATCAAATGAGCCAATAGGAATGCAAGGGACACCATATTTAATCGCGTACCTTGAATTCACTATACAATGTACGGCGGCGATCGTACAAAGAGGATCCTCCACGCTCCATGGCTCTGCGGTCGCTGGTCTTCAGTTCTGCGGCCGCTGGTCTTCAGTTCCACAGTAGCCAGTCTTCAGTTCTGCAGTCCTAGATGAAGATAGAAGAGGTCGCAGCTTGACAGAAGACTTCACTGCAGGACTTCATGAACCGTGAGTACCTATCTGAGGGGTAGAGTTAGGCTTTTTTTAAATTTTTGGCATTTTTTTATTTTTTAGATTTAGGGATTTGGGCACAGTAAAAGAGCTGAATGCCCTTTTAAGGGCAATGCCCATACAAATGCCCCTTTAGGGGCAATGGGTAGTTTAGGATTTTTTTGTGTTAGTTTTTTTTTATTTTGGGGGGTTTGGTGGGTGGGGGTTTTACTGTTAGGGGGAACTTAGTTTTTTTAAAGGTAAAAGAGCTGTTTAACCTAGGGCAATGCCCTACAAAAGACCCTTTTAAGGGCTATTTGTAGTTTAGTATTAGATTAGGGGGTGCTTTTATTTTGGGGGCTTTTTATTTTCATAGGGATTAGGTTTATTTTTTTTATTTTTGATCATTTTGTTTATTATTTTATGTAATGTTAGACTTTTTTATTTTCTGTAATTTTAGCTTAATTTAAAATTAGTTTTTTTATTTTTAAAGTAATGTTAGGTTTTTCATTTTAATTGTAATTTAGGATTTTTTAAATTTATGTAATGGGGTTAATTTAGGGGGTGTTAGGTTTGGGGGCTTAGTGATTATTTGTGTTGTGGGGTTTGGCAGTTTAGGGGTTAATAGATTTATTAGGTTAATTGCCATATGGGTTATTGGCGGTATAGGGGTTAATAGATTTATAAGGTTAATTACGATGTGGGTTAATGGTGGTTTAGGGGTTAATAGATTTATTATGTTAATTACGATGTGGGTTAATGGCGGATTAGGGGTTAATCGTTTTAATAGCTAGTTTGCGTTGTAAGGCATGGTGGTTTAGAGGTTAATACATTTATTATAAGTTGCATTGTGGGGGGGATGGCTGATAGAAGGGTTTTGACGTGCTAGGTCAGATTTCAATGGGAAAAAGGTCTCAAAGAGCACCTTTTTCCTGTTTTACACCTAGTTGGGCTGGGTGTTATTTTTGTTAATGTATCTGCAGCCTCCGACAGTGTATTTACAGTTTGCGCGGGCATTGGAAACTGGGTATTATTTAATGATTAGCGGCTTCCTATACTTTGTATGGGACACGATAATGTTTTCAGCAGCCGGAGTCCGGCAAACCTAATTACGGCTCAATGGAAAATAGCCCTTAGATTGCGTCCGAGATCTCTTCTCCTTAGAAGTAATCGTCCCATTTCCTGTCTGAGAAAGGGGACTAGGGTTTTATTCAAAACTCATTGTGGTTTCCAAAAAAGAGGGAACTTATCGCCAAATCCTTGACTTGAAATCTCTCAACAAGTTTCTCAGGGTCCCCTCCTTCAAAATGGAGACTATCAGATCCATCCTTCCCCTGATACAGGAAGGAGAATTCATGACTACAATCGACCTAAAGGATGCATACCTTCATGTTCTGATCCACAAGGATCATTTTCAGTTCCTGAGGTTTACTTTTCTGGACCAACATTTCCATTTCATAGCACTACCATTTAGCTTAGCTTAGCTACTGCTCCCAGAATATTTACAAAGGTTTTGGGAGCTCTTCTAGCAGTGGCCAGATCACAGGGTATCACAGTGGCTCCTTACCTGGACAATATCTTGGTACAAACTCCATCTTTTCATTTAGCAAGGGAACATTCAGACTCCCTTCTGAGTCTCCTTTGGACACATTGATGGAAGATAAATATGGAAGAGAGTTCTCTGGGAACCAGAGTGGTTTTTCTGGGTACTATCATCGACTCAGTATCAATGAAGATCTTTTTGACAGATCAGAGACGTTCCAAGCTGGTTGCGGCATGTCTATCTCTCCAAGCCACCTTAAGACCATCGGTGGCTCAGTGCATGGAGGTAGTTGGGATCATGGTATCTTGTATGGACATTATTCCTTTTGCCCGATTCAATCTCAGACCTCTACAACTATGTATGCTGAGACAATGGAATGGCGATCATTTAGACCTGTCTCAACAGATTGTTCTGGACAGTCTGATGAGAGACTCTCTCTCTCTTGGTGGCTCTGTCAAGATCACCTGTCCCTAGGCACATGCTTCTTGAAACTGTCCTGGGAGTTTGTGACTACAGACGCCAGCCTCTTAGGCTGGGGAGCAGTCTGGGGTCCCAGGAAGGCTCAGAGGCTGTGGTCCCAAGAGGAATCTACTCTTCCAATCAATATTCTGGAACTTCAGGCAGTTCTTAATGCACTGAGGGCATGCCCGGTATATCAGATTCCAATCAGACAATATAACCTCAGTTGCTTACATCAACCATCAGGGAGGAACAAGAAGTTCCCTAGTGATGTTAGAGGTGTCTCAAATTATTCAATGGGCAGAAGCACACAACTGTCTTCTTTCCATGATTCACATCCTGGGAGTGGACAACTGGGAAGCGGACTTCCTTAGCAGACAATCCTTTCACCCGGGGGAATGTTCTCTCCACCCCAAGGTGTTTGCAGAGATTACTCAGAGATGGGGGATGCCAGAAGTCAATCTCATGGCCTCCCGTCTCAATGCCAAACTACCCAGGTTTGATATCGATATCGAGGGATCCTCAAGCTGAATTAATAGACGGATTAGAGGTTCCATGGAGGTTCAGACTCATTTATCTTTTTTCTCCATTAGTTTTTCTCCCTCGTGTAGTGGCTTGAATCAAGCAGGAGCAAACTACGGTTATTCTAATAGCGCCATCCTGGCCTCGAAGGACCTGGTTTGCAGATCTGGTGAGAATGTCCTCGTCTCCTCCATGGAGGTTACCTTACCATCAGTGGCTCAGTGCATGGAGGTAGTTGGGATCATGATATCTTGTATGGACATTATTCCTTTTGCACGATTCCATCTCAGCCAACCTCTACAACTATGTATGCTGAGACAATGGAACAACGATCATTCAGACCTGTCTCAACAGATTGTTCTGGACAGTCTGACAAGAGACTCTTTCTCTTGGTGGCTCTGTCAAGATCACCTGTCCCTATGCACGTGCTTCTTGAAACTGTCCTGGGAGATTGTGACTACAGACGCCAGTCTCTCAGGCTGGAGAGCAGTCTGGGGTCCCAGGAAGGCTCAGGGGCTGTCTTCTTTCTGTGATTCACATCCTGGGAGTGGACAGCTGGGAAGCGGACTTCCTTCGCAGACAATCTTTTCACCTGGGGAATGGTCTCTCCACCCCGAGGTGTTTTCAGATATTACTCAGAGATGGGGGATGCCAGAGATCGATCTCATGGCCTCCCGTCTCAATGCCAAACTACCCAGGTTTGGTATCGATATCAAGGGATCCTCAAGTTTAATTAATAGACGCATTAGCGGTTCCATGGAGGTTCAGACTCATCTATCTTTTTCCTCCATTGGCTCTTCTCCCTCGTGTAGTGGCTCACATCAAACAGGAGCAAACCACAGTGATTCTAATAGTTCTATCCAGGCCTCAAAGGACCTCGTTTGCAGGTCTAGTGAGAATGTCCTCATCTCCTCCATGGAGGTTACCTTATCAGAAGGACCTTCTAATACAGGGTATCTTTCTGCATCAAAACCTAGATTCTCTGAGGCTGACTGCGGGGAAATGCTTAGTTTTATCCAAAAGAGGATTCTCTAATAGTGCCATAGACACTTTGATTCAGGCTCGTAAACCAGTTACTCGGCGCATCTACCATTAGGTGTGGCAGACTTGCCTGCACTGGTGTGAGGAACGCAGTTTTCCATGGCACAAGATGAAGGTTACTAGGATTTTGTCCTTTCTCCAAGATGGATTGGAGAAGGGTCTGTCTGTCAGCTTTCTCAAGGGTCAAATTTTGGCCCTATCGGTTCTACTGCACAAGAGATTAGTTGATCTTCCAGGTGTACAGTCTTTTGTTAAGGCTCTGACTAGAATCAGACCTGTATTCAAACCTGTTGCTCCGCCTTGGAGCCTTAACCTTGTTATGCGTGTTTTGCAGCAAGCTCCACTTGAGCCTATGCATGCTGTTGATATTAAACTTCTATCCTGGAAGGTTTGGTTTTTGTTGGCTATCGCCTCTGCTCGCAGAGTCTCTGAGTTTTCTGCTTTACAGTGTGATTCCCCTTACCTCATTTTCCATACCGATAAGGCGGTTTTACGTACTAAGTTATGGTTCCTTCCTAAGGTGGTGTCAGATCGCATCATCAATCAGGAGATTGTGGTTCCTTCCCTTTGCCCAAATTCTTCTTCCGCAAAGGAACGGTTGCTCCACAATCTGGACGTTGTTCGTGCCTTGAAATTCTACCTTCAGACTAATAAGGAGTTCAGACAACCTTCATCCCTGTTTGTTGGGAATCGAATTCCTGAGAAGGAAGACAAAGAGAGACGCCTCTAAGTGTGATATCATTGGGGCAACAAAACAGCAGAATAAAATAGGTAAACCACTAACATGCGGTGATGCACACTACAGTGCAAATGGAGCAGGCCGAGTCTGGCTGACTCAACAACCAACACTCCGGACAGGTAGACTCTTAGGGGTCTATTTATAATGATGCGAGCGGACATAATCCGATATTGTGGATCATGTCCGCTGCACATCGATAAATGCCGACAGCATACGCTCTCTGCATTTATAATTGCACCAGAAGTTCTGGTGAACTGCTGGTGCAATACCGCCCCCCTGCAGATTCACGGACAATCGGCCGCTAGCAGGGGGTGTCAATCAACCCGATCGTATTCGATCGGGTTGATTTCCGGCTATGTCTGTCGGCCGCCTCAGAGCAGGCAGACAGGTTATGGAGCAGCGGTCTTTAGACCGCTGCTTCATAACTTGTGTTTCTGGAGAGCCTGAAGGATCACCAGAAACACGGGACGTAAAGCTCCATACAGAGCTTGATAAATAGGCCCCATGGGGTGACAGACCCACTCTCATTGTGGGTAACCAATCGTCATCAAATAATGCCAAGCCGTGTCTCTGCAGCAATCCAGTGCTAGGATCACAATCCAGGTAGATTAAAATGATAACAGAATTACCAACAGGAGCGGTAGCGATAAAAACATTTATTGGTTAAAAACAAATGCCATTAATACAGTGACGCATTTCTCGGCGATCAATGCTATTTCCTCAGACTGTAATGATACAAATAACTACTACCTTATTTAAATCAGTATGCTCCAATAGAAAACCTTACAGGTAAAAGATATGATACTCCTCTTATGACCTCATACAGGTGAACAGAGCCTATTGGGCTTATCAAAGGGTCATAGACAGGGAATGGTTCCTCCCCTTCCTAAAAAACATTTTAACATTTTCGCAAATATAAATGAATACAACACAGTATTGCAACACTCTATCTATACAATATGGTACTATCTATGCAATATAGTGTCTCCAACGAAACAAAAAGTGAAATTAGCCCATTTACCATGGTCAATATCATAGTGTGTCACAAAGTTGTCAGACAAAAGCCCAAATGCCAACAGACATATTTCTGATAGCACAGCTTAGTTGGGGTAAATTACAATAACACCAATCCTATTCCTACCGTAATATTAGCGTGTCAAAAAATAAAATAAAAATCCAAAATAGAAAGAATGTGAGATAAACTATATGTGTAAGAACAATACATATTTTCTTAATCAAATAATAAAATTCTATACCACATGCGGGTGATAAACTCATTTTTTATTAGACTATATTACACAATATAATGGAAACGTATATCATCCAATCAAAAAAGTGTAGTGTCTCTAAGATGTGTGTGCTAAACTACTATATCATCTGTGATGTGTTTGATGTAGATTTGTACTCTGAATAGTGTACAAAAATAAAATATAAATAAATAGTGTCTTAAGATTGTGATATGACTAATAACAATATCAAACAATTTCAAAATGCAGCTAGGTCTATATTTAAACTCAAGCCATAAGGATAGAGTGTGTGAAGCTTATATATCCAGATGGTCTGCCTCTGGCGTAAACTTGTGAATCTATTTTATCTATGAGAATATATAATGTAATCAATAGGAGCTATATTAAAACAATTAAGATCTCCACCATGTTGATTGTTACAATGTCGGCACACACTATGATACAGAAAATTTGCCTTCATGTTTCTTAAGTGCTCACACCATCTATGGCTGAGACATCTACATGTGCACCCCACGTACTTCACCCCACATTTACAGGTTAGTAGATATATAACATATGTGGAAGCACAGGTGATGTGACTTTTGATGGTCACAATTTGAGGAATCTGATTTAAATGCAGTTTTGCCATGGTTATTATATTTACACATCTTGCAATTTCTCACTTTACATTTAAAAGACCCAAACGATGTACCTACATTACCTACTAAATGTTTTTTCCTTGTCATCAACTTGTAGGGTTTTAGGGCATGTTTAACTATTTGACTTGGGGCTAGGTGGTTTTTAAGGGTAGGGGCTCTTTTAAAAACGACCCTGGGTCTATCCTCAATCATTTTGTTCAAAACTGGGTCTTTTTTTCAGGATGCTCCAGTTATTTTTAAAGCTTCCCTAATGGCTCTATGATTGCCAAATTTGCGCCATCATATGCAAACCTTTTTTTAGGTTGGTGGGAGCTTTTCCACATCTTTGGAGATAGTAACCCCTTTCGTACTAATATCATTTACTACGGGCGCTATATAGATGACCTGGTTTTGGTATGGGAGGGGGACAAGGATTCCATAAACAAATTTCATCATTATGCATTAAATAACAATTTGAATCTCAGCTTTACCATTGAATAAAGCATTGAATCTTTGAATTTTTTGGATGTAACTTTGAAACCACAGGATAGGAATATAGAGGTAAAATTATACCGCAAACCCACTTCGGGTAACAGCATTTTAAAATATGATTCCTGTCATCCACCACATCTTTTGAGATCTATTCCCAAGAGCCAACTTATTCGGGTAAAAAGAAATTGTTCTGATCCTATAGTGTACGAACAACAGGCAGAAAATACTATTGAGAGGTTACAATTACGAGGTTACCCAAAGGCAATTTTGAAACAGGCTAAAGATGCTGTTGATAGAATACCTAGGATAGAACTGCTCAAGTATAAAAAAAGAAATAAAAAAGAACAAGCATTCAATTTCTCCCATTTTCACTACGCCATATAGTATGGAATATGGCAGAATTTGTAATTTGATTAGACGAAATCTTCCTATACTCCAAAATGATGAGAGGCTGAGTAAGATTGTGAAGGATGGTTGTAAATTTGTCTCACGAAACCACAGGATAGGAAAAAAAACACTTAGAAACATACTATCTCCCTCGATGTTACCTAAGATAACATCTGGTACATGGTTGCAGAAACCAAATGGTTGCTTTAAATGTAATGCCTCTAGATGTAAAACCTGTTCCCATATTATCCAAGGTAGCTCTTGTAGATCCGAGGTACTGGATAAGGAATTTGACATTCGCTATTTTGTAAATTGCAATAGCACACATGTCATATATCTCTTGACCTGTCAAGGGTGTAAGATACAGTAAATCATCAAAGCAAGAGTGTGTTCAGAACAAAAAAACCCCCAAGTGCTCTAAACGTGTATCGAAGCACATAAAGATGGGGAATTCAGGTCCCAATAATCTGTGTATCAATATTTTGGACCTCGGTCAGTATAGAAAGTCACTCAAATTGGTACAGAGTCCATTGTCCCATGGAAAAGGTAAAATCCCATTCGAAGTGTTTAAAGTATTTTACATTTTATATTTAGATTTTATTTTATCCACTCCCTATATTTATTTTTATATTTTCCTATCCACTAGCCTCTATTACTGAGTATACACTTACTCGAGATGACTACCCAGGACCCCTTGTTTAGCTGACCTTAGACATCGACATTAGACTAAGTTCCAACCTATTAGGCTACTGGGCAATAATAAATAGCTTAATCAGAGTGAATTTTGCCCTAACTATATAGGACAAGGGAAACATCATCTTTAGGGTATTATATGATTGAGTGTAGGAATAGAATGTCCAATTAGTGAGTCATTTGAACGTTATTTGTATTTTGTATTTTTTATTCTTTGCTTTTTATATTTTTTTCTGAATATGAGCGATGTACATGTATTTAGTTTTATTTATTTATTTATTTTTCATGATAGGATGTCCTTTATATTTTTTCCGTTTTGCTTTACTAGCAGTGACTAGTCATTTCTTAGGCAGACATTATGAAGTAATCATCTAAGACAGTAAGTGTTTCACGTTAAGCATTAGTACTTATACTATACACAATTGTTTATCATATGTCTTTAGCCTATATGTTAATTTCATTTAGAGATTCATTGCCTGTCACTATCGGATATCTTAGAATGTATACATTTTTTGTTAATATATTGAATATTTAATATGCATATAAGTATGTCTAATAGGAGCAAGGAAGAAGAATTCTTTCAGGTCTGACATCCCAGTGCGGCTATAATTTGTGGTAATAAAAATAACATATTCCGTTCACTATTGAACTGATTGATGTTTATAACAGCTGCACTGGGCAGTCACACCATTGGCTCATATTCAAACTCACATATGATTGGTAGAATGTTTGTTTAAAAGCTGTCACATTCAGATTCTAATTAGCCTCCGATGAAGCGCATCTACGCATGCGCGAAACGCGTCAGGCGTTCTCCACTGTGACTTTGTCTGTACATTACTTTTGGATTGTACAATAAACATTTTCTACTGCAGCAGATACTACGCCTCGTTGGTGCATATTTTCTTCTGATCGTATGTAAGATACAGTATACTGGTCGAACCAAGAGGTCCTTAAAAGATCGGTTTATGGAGTCCAAAACACTGGTAGCTAAACACTTCAGATATCACCATAACTCTGACAGTACTTTACTTAAAGTTCAAGGTATTGACTTTATACCTAGGAAGCCAAGAGGTGGTAACAGGGAAAAGAAATTGGATGAAAGAAAAGTCTTTTGGATCCTCCACCTTAAAACTAGGGTGCCTTCAGGTTTAAACTCAAGAATGGATGTCAATATGTTTATTAAATATTAAAGACTAATGGATACATCTTAACAAAGTATAAAAACCATTTAATATACTATATATTGTTGTTGGCAATTGACAATAATATATTTTTTGATTTTTTTTTATATTTTTTTATATTGATACACATGGTATGTACCATATATATTATATAGGCTTTATCCATCTTACTCTATATGATTCTTCAATTGTCTCTATAATAATAGTAATATTACATATATTGCACAAAAATTAGATATTTGTATATATAAATATTTGTATGTGTCTTGATACTGTTATCTTGTAGGGCATTGGTTTTGTAACATTAGGTTCAGGTCTTTCAGGGGTTAATTTTGCTAACATAATTGGTGTTTTCCTATTGGATGTTAAATTCTATTTAATGAGCACTTTACCCCCTGTTGCCTATCAGTGAACAAGTGCCCCAGAGGAATGAAACACGTATGATGTCGCAGGAAGGTGTTGTTCTCCCTGTTTTCCTTTACTGAAATGATTTTGTTGGGCTGCCGTCCATTTCTATGTTTTTAAGGCATTGCATCTAATAAAGAACTTTCTTTTACCTATCCTACTTGCAGTGCCGAAGACTTCTTTTGTTTCCTTCCATTTGCACTATGTCTTAACAGGGACGTTTTTCCTTCGTGCACCTGCATTGGCTGTGAGGCTGGTCATGTGATAGCGCAGAAGAACGCCACAGTGAACGCGGATTGAGCATCCTTCCCGGATTTTCTGTGTTTCCAGTATGATTGCTATTATACTGGGTAATAAACATCATGTTATTGGACTTGGTGTTATCCTGTCCCTTTTGCCATTTCCTTTGTTCAGAGGGATTGTCTGGTATTTTGGGGCTGGACTGTACTGTTAAGTCAGGATCAGACTGATATGCTACGGGAAAGTTCTTCCTGTGAAAGGCACATGTTGAGCAAAAAGTGGCTGCTTCTTGGGTGGTAACTAGCCATAGAACAAGCTATTATACTATTGTTTGTTCCCAGGTTGAGCGCTTCTCTCTTTTAATTTATGCAAATTATGACTCTTAGGGAAGTCTCCCTAAGTGTGATGCGGGAATCCAGACGTGGACCCGTTGCTCAGTGTGCCTAGAGGGATATGGCTGCACCTCACTGATGAGGCCCACACTAGGCCGAAACGTACGTCTGGGGTTTTGCCGTTTCCCTTGTTCAGAGAGGGATTGCCTAGTATTTCGGGGCTGGACTGAACTGTTAAGTCAGGATCAGACTGATATGCTACGGGAAAGTTGTTCTCTGTGAAAGGCACATGTTGAGCAAAAAGAGGCTGCTTCTTGGGTGGTATCTAGCCATAGAACAAGCTATTATGCTATTGTTTGTTCCCAGGTTGAGCGCTTCTCTCTTTTAATTTAAGTTATCCTGTCCCTGTTTAATGATTTCCTTAGATTTGTTAGGTACTAGATCTCTTTCATTGAGTCTAGCCCTCAGGTAACCATCCTCAATAATTTGATCTAGGTATCCCTTCTCTTTAAACCTATCTTTTAAAATCTGGCTCTGTTCATAATAAGTGGTTAACTCACTGCAATTTCTTCTAATACATTTAAATTGTCCATACGGTACATTTGTTTTCCATGGTAAATAGTGATTGCTATTGAAATTCAGAAAGCTGTTGCTCTCTACTGTTTTAAAGTGTGTTTTTGACTTAATTGTACCAGTATTAGAAAAAGATAACATTAGGTCAAGAAAAACAATAGACTGTGATTGTATACAACTCGTAAATTAAAGGGCAAATCTGGTCCCCATGGCCGTTCTTTTGGTCTGCAAATAAAATTGGTCCCTAAATAAAAAATAATTGTGCTCAAGAATAAAAACTATTAATTGCAAAATAAACTGCTTTTGTAGACACAGTAAATACCAATCCGTTTCAAGATATTCTGATGTGGAGTTTTTACATATAATAGACAACACATATCCAAAATAAAGGGGGCCACTATTCTAAACCAGTTCAGGACAATCAACATCAAAATGAGTGGACTACTGTCCAAAGAAACACTAGTTTTTCTAATAAAAATAATATTGGGCCACCTAGAGGGGAACAGAAAGCCCACTCCATAATTCCCAAAGGGCCACACCATGGACAATGGAGACAAAACCACCAATCATATCACCAGGGCCCTATAACACAGGGTAATTTTGTTTTTTACAACCAAGGACCTAGAACATATAATCACCCACCCCAAAATCAGGGATACTATACACAGCGCCATCAATCAAATAATAATCAGGGACCCAGAACACATCACAATACAAATTCCTATCATAATTACACCACACCTTATTGTTATGAAGTCTTGAGATGTATACCTGAGGACCCAAATTACACACCTATTTCATCCATATTGATGCATTTACATAATTCCCCTAGGAGGAACTCACATAATGAACCTGATGTGGATCAAAGAGCTGGTAACTCTAATAAGAAGGTTTTTTTAGAACAGAGACCAAAACAACAGTCTTGGTCACAAAGAACGATTGCAAGTTTTCTGGAACCTTTGGTCACCCAAACTCCCTCAAATTCAGGAAAGAGGGGATACACAAACGAGGATCTAGAGGAAGTGGCACAACCGCCAAGAAAGATAGATTACAAAAACTAAGCAAAGGGATTTATAATTTATCATCACATACACTCTCAGATAATGAAATAAGGGTATTAGGAAAAGGACTTTCTTTTAGCACTACTAACTCTCAAAGCATTTTTGATCTATATGTAGATCTTAACAGATTCACAAGGAAGCTTGCACTTCAGAAATATTTTGCTGAGAAAAAACTTAAGAAGGATACCTTAATACCCATATTAACAGATAATATGGACACTAGGATTAAACAACATTCCATACATAGTGAGCGAGATCAGTTAATACAGAGAGTGCAGAATTATTAGGCAAGTTGTATTTTTGAGGATTAATTTTATTATTGAACAACAACCATGTTCTCAATGAACCCAAAAAACTCATTAATATCAAAGCTGAATATTTTTGGAAGTAGTTTTTAGTTTGTTTTTAAGTTTTAGCTATTTTAGGGGGATATCTGTGTGTGCAGGTGACTATTACTGTGCATAATTATTAGGCAACTTAACAAAAAACAAATATATACCCATTTCAATTATTTATTTTTACCAGTGAAACCAATATAACATCTCAACATTCACAAATATACATTTCTGACATTCAAAAACAAATCAGTGACCAATATAGCCACCTTTCTTTGCAAGGACACTCAAAAGCCTGCCATCCATGGATTCTGTCAGTGTTTTGATCTGTTCACCATCAACATTGCGTGCAGCAGCAACCACAGCCTCCCAGACACTGTTCAGAGAGGTGTACTGTTTTCCCTCCTTGTAAATCTCACATTTGATGATGGACCACAGGTTCTCAATGGGGTTCAGATCAGGTGAACAAGGAGGCCATGTCATTAGATTTTCTTCTTTTATACCCTTTCTTGCCAGGCACGCTGTGGAGTACTTGGACGCGTGTGATGGAGCATTGTCCTGCATGAAAACCATGTTTTTCTTGAAGGATGCAGACTTCTTCCTGTACCACTGCTTGAAGAAGGTGTCTTCCAGAAACTGGCAGTAGGACTGGGAGTTGAGCTTGACTCCATCCTCAACCCGAAAAGGCCCCACAAGCTCATCTTTGATGATACCAGCCCAAACCAGTACTCCACCTCCACCTTGCTGGCGTCTGAGTCGGACTGGAGCTCTCTGCCCTTTACCAATCCAGCCACGGGCCCATCCATCTGGCCCATCAAGACTCACTCTCATTTCATCAGTCCATAAAACCTTAGAAAAATCAGTCTTGAGATATTTCTTTGGCCCAGTCTTGACGTTTCAGCTTGTGTGTCTTGTTCAGTGGTGGTCGTCTTTCAGCCTTTCTTACCTTGGCCATGTCTCTGAGTATTGCACACCTTGTGCTTTTGGGCACTCCAGTGATGCTGCAGCTCTGAAATATGGCCAAACTGGTGGCAAGTGGCATCTTGGCAGCTGCACGCTTGACTTTTCTCAGTTCATGGGCAGTTATTTTGCGCCTTGGTTTTTCCACACGCTTCTTGCGACCCTGTTGACTATTTTGAATGAAATGCTTGATTGTTCGATGATCACGCTTCAGAAGCTTTGCAATTTTAAGAGTGCTGCATCCCTCTGCAAGATGTCTCACTATTTTTGACTTTTCTGAGCCTGTCAAGTCCTTCTTTTGACCCATTTTGCCAAAGGAAAGGAAGTTGCCTAATAATTATGCACACCTGATATAGGGTGTTGATGTCATTAGACCACACCCCTTCTCATTACAGAGATGCACATCACCTAATATGCTTAATTGGTAGTAGGCTTTCGAGCCTATAAAGCTTGGAGTAAGACAACATGCATAAAGAGGATGATGTGGTCAAAATACTAATTTGCCTAATAATTCTGCACTCCCTGTAGAACATTTAAATAATGATTATATTCACACTACTTTGAAAAACAAATCGAATTTTAATCCTAAGTGATCGAACTTACATCATATTGAAATTTTCAAGGAATTAGTAATAGAAGAATTTGAGAAAATCCCAAGAAAATTTAGAGGTTCGTTTAATCTCAATGTAGAGGAAAGAAAAGCTTCAGAGTCATTGAAACATAATGAGAATCTAGTGATCCGCCAAGCAGATAAGGGGGAAGTATTATCGATCAAAATCTAACTGATTACGTTATTAAAGCACAAAGAATTCTAGATGATACTACATATTATAGGAAACTAGATAAGGATCCAACTGATGTTTATTTACAAACCCTTTCTGGTATAATACAATTTGCCCATCAAGAAGGCATTATACTTAAATCCGAGAAAGAGTATCTAGTCCCTAAAACACCTAACACACGCCTAGATTACGAGTTTTGCAGTAACAGGGGTGCGGTGCTAACGAGCCTTTCTTTTTATCGCTACCTTAAGACAACGCTGGTATTACAGGTTTTTTTCAACCCGGCGTTAGCCACAAAAAAGTGAGCGTAGAGCAGAATTTAGCTCCACATCTCACTGTAATACCAGCGCTGCTTACAGTAGCGGTAAGCTGGCTAAACGTGCTTGTGCACGATTTCCCCACAGGAAACAATGGGGCTGAGCCAGCTGCAAAAAAAACAGCGTTCAGCTCCTAACGCAGCCCCATTGTTTCCTATGGGGAAAGGAATTTTATGTCTACATGCATCAGCCAATAGGATTTTTCCTACCTTAATTCCGATTGGCTGATAGGATTCTATCAGCCAATCGGAATTGAAGGGACGCCATCTTGGTTGACGTCACTTAAAGGAACCTTCATTCTTCAGTCGCCGTTGGATGGAAGAGGATGCTCCGCGTCGGATGTCTTCAAGATGGACCCGCTCCGCTCCGGATGAAAGAAGATATGCCGCCTGGATGAAGACTTCTGCAAGTCTGGATGTCCTCTTCTGGCCGGATTGGATGAAAACTTCTGCCCCTCTGGAGGTCCACTTGTGCCCGGCTGGGTGAAGACGGCTCAAGGTAGGGAGATCTTCAAGGGGGTATTGTTAGGTTTTTTTAAGGGGGGATTGGGTGGGTTTTAGAGTACGGTTGGGTGTGTGGGTGTTGAGTTTTAATGTTGGGGGGGGTATTGTATTTTTCTTTACAGGTAAAAGAGCTGATTACTTTGGGGCAATGCCCTGCAAAAGGCCCTTTTAAGGGCTATTTGTAATTTAGTATAGGGTAGGGAATTTTATTATTTTGGGGGGCTTTTTTCTTTTATTGGGGGGATTAGAGTAGGTGTAATTAGTTTAAAACTTTTGTAATTATTTTTTTATTTTCTGTAATTTAGTGTTTGTTGTTTTTCGTACTTTAGTTTATTTAATTTAATTGTATTTAATTGTAGGTAGTTTAGGTAATTTATTTAATTATAGTGGTAGTGTTAGGTGTAATTGTAACTTAGGTTAGGTTTTATTTTACAGGTACTTTTGTCTTTATTTTAGCTAGGTAGTTATTAAATAGTTAATAACCTAGTTAAAATAAATACAAAGTTGCCTGTAAAATAAAAATAAACCCTAAACTAGATACAATGTAATTATTAGTTATATTGTAGCTAGCTTAGGGTTTATTTTATAGGTAAGTATTTAGTTTTAAATAGGAATTATTTATTTAATTGTAGTAATTTTATTTCGTTTTAAGTAAATAATATTTAAGTTAGGGGGGGTTAGACTTAGGGTTAGACTTAGGTTTAGGGGTTAATAAATTTAATATAGTAGTGGCGACGTTGGGGGCGGCAGATAAGGGGTTAATAAATGTAGATAGGTGTCGGCGATGTTAAGGACGGCAGATTACGGGTTAATAAAATGTAACTAGTGTTTGCGAGGCGGGAGTGCGGTGGTTTAGGGGTTAATATATTTATTAAAGTGGAGGGATGTCCGGTCGGCAGATTAGGGGTTAAATAATTTTTTTAAGTGTTTGAGATGGGCGGGGGGGGCCTCGGTTTAGGAGTTAATAGGTAGTTTATGGGTGTTAGTTTACTTTGTAGCACTTTAGTTAAGACTTTTATGTTACGGCGTTAGCCCATAAAACTCTTAACTACTGACTTTTAAATGCGGTATTAGTCTTAACAGGAGAGGCTGTACCGCTCACTTCTTCCAAGACTTGTAATTCCAGCGTAAGGCAAATCCCATTAAAAAGATAGGATACGCAATTGACGTAAGGGGATTTGAGGTAAGCTCGAGTCGCGGAAGAAAAGTGAGCGGTACACCTGTACCTGCCAGACTCATAATACCAGCGGGCATTAAAAAGCAGCGTTGGGACCTCTCAACGCTGCTTTTTAAGGCTAACGCAAGACTCATAATCTAGCCGACAGCACTTTATTATCACCTTCTGAAAAAAATCCACAAGGATGTACACAATCCCCCCAGCAGACCGATTATTGCTGGGATAGGCAGCCTGACAGATAATGCCTCCTCCTATGTGGATTTTTTTCTTAAATAGGTTCAGGGTCTAGATTCTTACATTACAGACTTATCTGATTTATTATTAAAATTACAAAATATACAAATTGAAGGTGAACTCTTATGGATAACATTTGATGTTCAGACACTCTATTCAAATATTCCACATAATTTGGGAATTAGAGCCATATCAGAATAGCTTGAAAGGGATTGATATTTACTTTGTTTATGAAAGCAGTTTATCTTGCAGTTAATAGCATTTTATTCTTGAGCACAATTATTTTTTATTTAGGGACCAATTTTATTTGCAGACCAAAGGAACGGCCATGTGGACCAGATTCGCCCCAAGCTTTGCAAATCTCTATATGGGGATTTTTGAGGAGAAAAACATCTATTACTCTCAATTTGGGGTGAGTCTGGTCTTCTATGGTCGTTATATAGACAACCTGATCTTTATATGGAAGGGGGGCATGGGAAGGCTAATGGGTTTATAGAACACTTGAATAGTGATGTTGCGAACCTAAAAATTACGGTTCGCGAACGTCGGACTCGAACTTCCGCAAGTGTTCGCGAACCGGGCGAACCGCCATTGACTTCAATAGGCAGGCAAACTTTAAAACCCACAGGGACTCTTTCTGGCCACAATATTGATGGAAAAGTTGTTTCAAGGGGACTAACACCTGGACTGTGGCATGCCGGAGGAGGATCCATGGCAAAACTCCCACGGAAAATTACATAGTTGATGCAGAGTCTGGTTTTAAGCCATAAAGGGCCTAAATCACCTAACATTCCTAAATTGTTTGGAATAACGTGCTTTAAAACATCAGGTAAAAGTTTTTAAATTTACACTAATGCTACAACAGATAGGAGTGGTGGCACTGAGGATGGAAGTAGGCACAGTATATGCTGGGAGCCTGACACACAGGCTGGCACTAGTGTCAGGCTGGCCTGGCCACTAAAATTAAATAACACTAGCAGACTGATGTAAAAGTTTTTTTTTTTTAAAAATTACACTAATGTTACAACAGATAGGAGTGGTGGCACTGAGGATGGAAGTAGGCACAGTATAAGCTGGGAGCCTGACACACAGGCTGGCACTAGTGGCAGGCTGGCCTGGCAACTAAAATTAAATAACACTAGCAGACTGATGTAAAAGTTTTTTTTTAAAAAATTTACACTAATGTTACACCAGATATGAGTGGTGGCACTGAGGCTGGCAGTGGCAGGCTGGCCTGGCAACTGCAATTAGATTACACTAGCAGACTGATGTAAAAGTTTTTTTTTTTTTTTTTAAATTACACTAATGTTACACCAGATATGAGTGGTGGAAAACAGAGCAATTAGGCACAGTATATGCTGTGGGCCTGACACACAGGCCTGATGGAAAATGAAATTAGATTACACTAGCAAACTGATGTAAAAGTTTTTTTTTTAAATTTACACTAATGTTACACCAGATATGAGTGGTGGTGGCACAGAGCAATTAATCACAGTTTATCCTGTGGGCCTGACACACAGGCCTGATGGAAAATGAAATTAGATTACACTAGCAAACTGATGTAAAAGTTTTTTTTTTAAATTTACACTAACGTTACACCAAGATATGAGTGGTGGTGGCACAGAGCAATTAATCACAGTATATGCTGTGGGCCTGACACACAGGCCTGATGGAAAATGAAATTAGATTACACTAGCAAACTGATGTAAAAGTTGTTTTTTTTTTAAATTTACACTAATGTTACACCAGTTATGAGTGGTGGTGGCACAGAGCAATTAATCACAGTATATGCTGTGAGCCTGACACACAGGCTGACAGGCAGGCAAATGCAATTAGATTACCAAAAAAAAAAACACTGAAGTTCTAGCCCTAAAAAGGGCTTTTTGGGGTGCTGTCCTTACAGCAGAGATTAGATGAGTCCTTCAGGACTGTAGTGGACACTGAATACACTAGCCTAGCTATGAATTTCCCTATTAAATCACCAGCAGCAGCACTATCCCTCCCCTCACTAAGAATGCAGGATCATAATGAATCTAAAATGGCTACTGCCCAGGAGCTGGCAGGGTCTGGGAGGGAGTGTCTGCTGCTGATTGGCTGAAATGTGTCTGCAGACTGTGAGATACAGGGTCAAAGTTTACTCAATGATGACGAATAGGGGGTGGATCGAACATCGCATATGTTCACCCGCCACGGCGAACGCAAACAAGCTAAGATCGCCGGGAACTGTTCTCCGGCGAACTGTTCGCGACATCACTACACTTGAATGCTAATGAGATGGGTCTTTCATTTACAAGTTGTATACAATCACAGTCTATTGTTTTTTTTTTACCTAATGTTATCTTTTTTCTAATACTGGTACAATTAAGTCACAAACACACTTTAAAACAGTAGATTGCAACAGCTTTCTGAATTTAAAAAGGAATCACTACTTACCATGGAAAACAAATGTACTGTATGGACAATTTAAATGTATTAGAAGAAATTGCAGTGAGTTAACCACTTATGATGAACAGAGCCAGATTTGGATAGACCCAAGGTCATTTTTAAAAGATTTAAAGAGAAGGGATACCCAGATCAAATTATTGAGGATGGTTATCTGAGGGCTAGACACAATGAAAGAGATCTAGTACCTAAAAAATCTAAGGAAATCATCAAACAGGAACAGGATAACAACAAGTCCAATAATATGATTTTTATTACCCAGTATAATAGCAATCATAGAGCCATTAAGAAAGCTTTAAATAAATACTGGAGCATCCTAAAAAAAGACCCAGTTTTGAACAAAATGATTGAGGATAGACCCAGGGTCGTTTTAAAAGAGCCCTTGCCCTTAAAAACCACCTAGCCCCAAGTCAGATAGTTAAACATGCCCTAAAACCCTACGAGTTGATGACAAGAAAAAAACATCTAGTAGGTAATGTGGGCACATCTTTTGGGTCTTTCAAATGTAAAGTTAGAAATTGCAAGATGTGTAAATATATCACACATGGCAAAACTGCATTTAAACCTGTGCTTCCACATATGTTATATATCTACTAACCTGTAAATGTGGGGTGAAGAACATGGGGCGCACATGTAGACGTCTCTGCCAAAGATGGTCTGAGCACATGAAGGCAAATTTTCTGTATCATAGTGTGTCCAGACATTGTAACAATCAACATGGTGGAGATCTTAATTGTTTTAATATCACTCCTATTGAGCACATTATATCTTCGCATAGATATAATAGATTCGCAAGGTTATGCCAGAGGGAGACCTTCTGGATATATAAGCTTCACACACTCCATCCGTATAGAAGTAGGGGGGGGGGATATATATAAAGCTCTAGTAGGGTATCTTTGCCTCCTCCTGGTGGCCAAGAATACGGATTGTAGACTCTCGCTAAGATTAGAAAAAAAGATAGGCCCAATAAGACCAAAACAGTGTCAGAAGACTTGGGGTACCAAGACAACACAAAGAAACTAGTAAGCAAGTGCAAAGTAAGAATGGTTGCCAACAAAAAAAAAACATAAAGTGAACTTCCATAGTGTAATAACACAAGCAATTATAATGTATTTAATGGCAGTATCTGATTTATAGAGTTATAGAAGTAAAATAATATCAACTGATATGGTTGTAGGTAACAATATATAGGGCTAGATTACATAAACTATTATACTCACATATAGTGGTCGATTTACTATGCAGCGTATGCTGCAGTTTCAGTGCGAGCCTTCAGGCTTGCCGGAAACAAGAGTTAAGAAGCAGTGGTCCTAAGACCGCTGCTCCTTAACTCGTCCACCACCTCTTTACTCGTCCGCCACCATCTGATTGGGATGATTGACACCACCTGCTAGCGGCCGATTGGCCGCAAATGTGCAGGGTGCGGCATTGCACAGCCATTTCACTAGAAATGCTTGTGCAATGATAAATGCCGAGAGCGTATGCCTGCATATTCATAAATCGGCCCCATACACTTTTTAATAAAAAATGCCAAATGCCTTGAAATTATAATTTTCATTAAATTGTAATGTTTTTAATAGAAATTCTTGAAATTCCTATGTTCTTTCATTTAGAAAAACATTTTCTTTTTCTTTTTAAATATATATTTCTACATAAATTTATATATACAATAAATATGTGCATTTGTGCATATCGTTCCATAACATATCAGGAAGAAGGCAACAGCAAGCTGCATCCAGCTGCATCAGAAACGCAATTATTCTTGTGAAAGTGAAACACACTGAGATTTGGATTTGCACAGATCTCAGTGTGTTGCACTTCCGGGCCCAGCAGGTCTCCCAAACAGGGGGGGCCCAACAAGGCAGTTGGTTGTTTTTTTTATTATTATTATTTTTTAGGGGGCACTGCCACACTAGGGTAGCCAGGCGCAGCAGCACATGCCATAATTCTCACTTTATTTGATGTCTCTGGACGGCGGGTGCTGTCTGCTGCCGGCTGCCTGCCCCAGCCAGAACTTTCCATTTTGGCGCACACAGTACTGATCTCTTCTCCCTCCTCCTCCCTCACTCCTGACTGGCTGCACGCACGTGTATCTCTTGTCTCGTGACTGCACGTGCGGTGCAGCAGTCAGTAGCAGGAGTCTGTCGACCGAGTCTGGAGTGTGGGAATCTGAGGTAAGCTGCTCAGACTGAGGGAGGGGGGCCACGGGGGCACGGTGAGCTCCTCAGAGTCAGACTGAGGGGGGTCACGGGGGGCACAGTCACTCACGGAGAGCTCACTCAGCTCAGAGTCACTGTGAGTCTGTGACTGTCAGACTGCAGGGGGGCCGGGGGCCGCGGGGGTGACGGTCGGTGAAGTAAAGTTGGTGAATCAGACTGGGGGGGGCACAGTCACTGTTTGAGCTTAGAGTCAGACTCGGACCAAAAAACATGTGCCATACTTAACAGTTTTAGTCAATACAATGCAGTGCACTTGTGTTTATATTTTTATTTTGATACAACACTTTACTACGGGTTTCAAAGAGTAATCTAACACGTTTGCACAAGTAAGAATAAGTGTTAGAAAACAAACAAAAAAACTGCATGTACATATCAAATGTGCCTTGGAAATTTCTCAATAAACTGTGGAAATCAGATAACTTATATTAGTATTAATAAAGCATTCATATCTGTTTTTTAATGAGATTAGATAATAAAAAAAGGAACTTGAAATGGGTAAGAAAGTTTCTGATATAGAAACCTAACTGATGGTTTAGTGTTTATTACGAGGCTCAATAATTTCATATACCTTAGTTGTACATCATTAAAATATTTTTAGTGACTCTACCTATTAAATGAATAAGAACTTTAATATTAAAATTGCATCATATTTATTGCAGAGTAGATATTTGTAATATATCCTCAGACTATCATTTTTAATTAGCATTATATATATATATATATATATATATATATATATATACTGTATGTGTGTATATATATATTGTGTGTGTATATATATATATATATATATATATATGTGTGTGTGTATATATATATATATATATATATATATATATATATATATATATATATATGTGTGTATATATATATATATATATATATATGTATGTGTGTGTGTGTGTATATATATATATATATATATGTGTGTGTATATATATATATATGTATGTGTGTGTGTGTATGTGTATATATATATATATATATATATATATATGTATACAGCACATTCAGTTATATATGTGTGTGTGTATATATATATGTATGTGTGTGTGTATGTGTATATATATATATATATATATATATATATATATACTGTATATGTGTGTATATATTTATATATATATATTTATATATATAATATATATGTGTGTGTGTATGTATATATATATATATATATATATATATATATGTATACAGCACATTCAGTTATATATGTGTGTGTATACAGCACATTCAGCTATATACTGTATGTGCGTGTATAAAGCAAACACATTTTTTTTCCCCCTGTGTTAGAAAAAAATGTATGAAATTCACATTTTTTGTGGGTGGGGTGGGGGGCGTGGGTGGGGTAGGGGGGGCCCTGCTTGGATTCTTGCATCTGGGTCCTATGATTTCTAGTTATGTCTCTGATTGCGGCTCCAAAACGAGTTGTGGCCTGTGCCTGCTTTCTTCCTGATTCATTATGGAACGATGTGCACAAATGCACAAATCTATTATACATAATGTATAACTATATCTGTATATATTTATAGAGATATATAGGTAGATATATCTTTTACAAAGAAAAATTATATATATATATATTTAAATATCTATTTAAAAATAGAAATATAAGGAAATATCTATTTATATATGAAGACAATAGGAATGTGTAGTATTCCTAACACACCTTTGGCTTTAATACAGTTGATCTAGAGCAGACAAATGGATTTTCATTTACAGATAAATTCCAATTCCCCCTTAACAAATATTGGATGAAATTAAAGAATCTTTTTTAATGACAAAAATTCCTTCAAAGAAAATATTTTTGTCTGTGAACATGTCTACTTTAGAATATTATGATAGTATAACAAATAAGTGCATTGCTCTTAATCACAGAAGGTGAACAAAGAATGAGGACAAGTAACAGTATGGGCAGCATATTTTTGCATAGCCCACCGTATTGTGAGCTCACAATGACTGGGCAATGCTGTCCATACTGTTGCTGCACAGATGAACTAATCTGCCTTCACCCATAAATTACTTTATAAATAAAATATGACTGCCATTTTTCATAACTTTCTTTACTGAAATTGTCCATAGTAGTAGTGGAAAAAAAGTAAATCTGTTATAGAACAATACAGAACAAATTAGTCTTGAACAAAATAATTATAAGTAACATACTGCTCCTTCAATTTCCTCTTGCTTTACTTTAAAGTGCAGTCCACCCTGCAGACATCAGGATCTAGGCAGGGCTATGAAGAAAACTAGCAGTCTGAGTGGTGATGACGCTCATCCTCGGGGATGTAGCATCATGCTATGAGGAAGGCTTAGTCTAAAAGAAAGAAAACATACAATCTTGTACCCTGCAAACATGAAGAATCACCAATCATTGTGAACTGGGAAATGCATGGTCACATTTGTAAAACCTACTGCTAACCCTTTTGGATCTCGGTGCCATCGGAAGTAGTGCAGAAGTTGTCAAATTGCCTTGGAAGTAAACAAATCAATGGTAGAGAGGACCAGCATATAGTGAAGGTACATGAACATAGCCCTGTTCAGTTTCCAATCCATGGCATTCTTCCAGAATTAAAAAAACTTATTGGTTGGATTGACTTTGAAGGTACTTTTCAACAACTTAAATGTTGTGACTGAAATAGAATTGATAAAACTGATTGGACATTTTTTCAAATCTCTTCTATTTGGTTCCCTCAGATATATATAATATATTGGACAAAATAAATGCTGCCCAAAATTAGAAAGGCGCAGCAGTTCACTAAAGAACCTTCAGAGGAATTAATATACCATTGATTATAGTGATGCAAAGCCTGTGTTCTTTCTTTTTGAAATGTATGACCTCCCCATTCCAGGCCATAAGTAAAGTTGCGTTTTACGTGACATATTTTCATTTCTTTTTTTAGGTCTCGTGATGTAGCTGAAGTAAGGCTAACCATGGATTTTAATCCAAATACAATCAATATTGAAAACAATAATTGTAACATTAACAACAAACACACAGTATGCATCAAGGCAAAGTATTGCTTTAAAGTCATTTTAAAGTCAGATGACAAAAAACATGAAAAGCTAGGTAAGTCAAAGTTGAGTTAAAATGTGAATGTTTCTTCTTGAACTATGCACATTCTTTTGATATGTCTTTTTGTTTCTAGATCTTGAGTATCGGATAACACTTGACTCGCACAGACTTTCATCTCGAAGCGTTTTCTTTGAGTCTCAGGAAAGAAAGTTAGACAATATATTGTCTATTGAAACAACGCGATGTGTGGAGCATGACTTCTATATGCTGGCACGTAATATAATAGTATAATATGTTTAAGCAAATTATACTTGTGAATCCTAATTCCTAAAATTAACAGCATATTTTCATAAGAGGAACGTTGGTATATGCAATACTAATATTAATTTTAAACTAACATAAACTAAATAAAAGGGGTACAAAACGAATGGAGAAAAAACGATAGCGTACAATTTTGCAAAGATGGTGGAAAAGGAAGTGTTTATGCTCTCTCTCTCTCTCTCTCTCTCTCTCTACCATGCAAGAGGACTTATATATACAGTATTTGTAAGTCCAAATCTATAAAGCTTTCCTACTTTCCTTCTCTCTATGTGTTGCAGTTAATTATTGACCCTCTGGCGCCTCAAATTCGTTCCATGATCATTTTGCAACCTGCTACCTTATTTCCTCTCCTCAGGTGTGAGGAGGTTAGGGTCGGTGGAACTCAGAATGCAGGAACAGATAAACAGATAAAGTCTTTTAAAAGCTTTACTGATTGATAAGAAATAAAACAGTTGGTAGTTCAAATTGATCACAGAAACAGCAAGTTTGAACATAGGCCAAATACAGAACATTAAAGTCGAATACAAAGTTCATAAATGTTATGTAGGTAGCAGACAGTCCATTTAAGCACCCCTCCCCTTAAGAACCCCTGATGCAAACCTCCACCTAGCCCTTTTGTTTAATTCTTCCTTGTCATAGATTCTATGATATTCAGTTACCTTCTATTCTTTTTTTTTAAAGCAATCCTGATTTGCTAAAAGGTTACCCAATCAGATTTGCATTGAAAGGGCTTTTTAATCAGAGTTGAGTCCTCCCTCATATCTCTTTGTTTCATCACTATCTTGTTTACAAAATACTTTATAGGACCTCTCACCTTCTGTAGTTCATTATTTATCTGCCTCTTTTCTCATTTATTCCCTTTTCCAGTTTTTGCTTTGTTTTCTTCCTTCTTCTAGATGACATTTCCTGTCTTTTATGATCTCTCGTTTAAATATAAGCATCATATTTTATTAACAAAATCTAAAAATAGAAATGCATTGCATAACACTTTTTTAATGTTTCAAATGACTTGGTTTTAATACAGGAAAAGCCAGATTTCTTGAACTCCTTAAACATTTCTGTGGAGTTTAATTTTCCAGACCCAGAAAAGGGACCCGTCCTCAGCAGTGAACTTCCAAACATAGTTAATGCATTTGTGAGTATTGTGATTTTATGTTAAATAACATGTAAAGATTGAAGTATAATTTCAATCAAACGAGTGTGTTATGAAGATAAATAAATGACGTGCCAGTTTCTAATAACATCATATAAGAATATTTCAAATAAATGCATAACCACAGAGCTTTGGCCCATATTCCAATCCATCAGAAATGTGTGTAATCATCACATGCAAGCTCAGTAATTTTGGGAGATTTTTTTTAAGCTATCCTACAATATGATTTAGTAAAACCAATTAAATTATATGAGAAATGTAACTGTAAAATAAATTAAACATCAAGCACAGTTACTACTCATGCTATTGTGTTTCGTCTTGTGTCTGCAGCTCTCTGTTGGTTGGTCAAGTTCACAACTTCATACTGGGCACCTCATACTGGAGATGAGGTATTATTGCACTCAGAAGTGGCGCGTATTCACAGATTAGTAACGTTGCCAGCTTTTTGACAGCTCTATTGGGCAATTCCTGTTAGTGTGCATGATAGAGAGCAGGTGCTTTAAATGTATGCATTGGATTCATTGTTCTATAATATTCATGTAACTTTTTTTATAAATGTAACTTTTAAACTGTGTATATAAAAATCCTGAAAAAATGTAAAACTCCTGCTCTGTATTGTGTGTGCTATCCTTAAAGGGACATTAAACACTAGGTAAATGCTAGACATAATGATGCGTTCATGGAAAAGATTAGTCTCAGAATAACATGTAGATATATTTTTAAAAGTTTCATTAGTTGTTTAAATACTAACAAAATAAGTGTAAAGTTTTAGGGCTTGATTCATCAAATGTCGAGCACACATCTCTGCAGGCGGACAGCATATGCTGTCTGCATTTATCATTGCACAAGCATTTCACAAGAAATGCTTGCGCAATACCACCCCCTGCTCACTGGTGGCTGACAATCATCCTGATTGTATTTTTTATTGGGATGATTTTAATCCACCACCTAAAAGGTGGTTAAGGAGCCCTTAGTATCTATAAAGCAGTGGGCGCTAGAGTGTGCAGTCAATGGGCTGGCGGGCCCATTGGCCGCGAGTCTACAGGGGGTGGCGTTGCACCAGTCGCTCTTGTGAGCTGCCGGTGCAATGCTGGTGCAATGCTGAATATGGAGAGTGTATTGCTCTCCGCATTCAGCGATGTCTGTCGGACCTGATCCGCACTGATCAGGTCCGACAGACATATGATAAATAGTCCTCATTATATCAATGTTGTTTTAAACTTGTTTGTTTAGATGACTAATTTGTACTTGTGGAACTACACCAGGGGTAACCAACAAGCAGCCCATTTGACAGCAAAGTGCCACTCTAATGACTTATAGAAACTTAGAATGTGTTGGCAGATAGGAACTTAGTTCCTGGCCTTATCTTATACCTAGCATAGCCTTATGCCTTTCCCATGCATTGTTAAACTCCTTCACTGTCTCTACCACTTTTGCTGGGTGGCTATTCCACCATGCATCCACTACCCTCTCGGTAAAGAGAGTGTTTTCTCTTGTTAGGTGTATCCAGTCCACGGATCATCCATTACTTGTGGGATATTCTCCTTCCCAACAGGAAGTTGCAAGAGGATCACCCACAGCAGAGCTGCTATATAGCTCCTCCCCTAACTGCCATACCCAGTCATTCTCTTGCAAGATCTCAACATAGCTGGAGGTAGTTAGAGGAAAGTGGTAAAATATAGTTAGTTTTTTCTTCAATCAAAAGTTTATTGTTTTTAAATGGTACCGGAGTGTACTATTTTATCTCAGGCAGCATTTAGAAGAAGAATCTGCCTGCGTTTTTCTATGATCTTAGCAGAAGTAACTAAGATCCACTGCCGTTCTCACATATGTCTGAGGAGTGAGGTAGCTTCAGAGGGAGAATGGCGTGCAGGGTATCCTGCAATAAGGTATGTGCAGTTAAGTTTTTCTAGGGATGGAATTTGCTAGAAAATGCTGCTGATACCGGATTAATGTAAGTTAAAGCCTAAATACAGTGATTTAATAGCGACTAGTATCAGGCTTGCTATCAGAGGTATATACTCTGATTAATGTGCAATATAAAACGTTTGCTGGCATGTTTAATCGTTTTTATATATGCTTTGGTGATAAAACTTATTGGGGCCTAGTTTTTTACACATGGCTGGCTTTATTTTTGCCTAGAAACAGCTTCCTGAGGCTTTCCACTGTTATAGTATAAAAGTTACAGTTGGTGCAGTTAAAATTACAAACTGTGACATTCAGCTTCCCTCAGCAGTCCCCTGCATGCTATAGGACATCTCTGAAGGGCTCAAAAGGCTTCAAAAGTAGGAGCTGTGGCAGTTGTTATGACTGTTTAAAAAACATATTTTTCATTTTGTTAATCTGTTTTTTGTATTAAGGGGTTAATCATCCATTTGCAAGTGGTTGCAATGCTCTGCTAACTTGTTACATACACTGTAAAAATTTCGTTAGTTTAACTGCCTTTTTTCACTGTTATTTCAAATTTTGGCAAAATTTGTTTCTCTTAAAGGCACAGTAACGTTTTTTTATATTGCTTGTTAACTTGATTTAAAGTGTTTTCCAAGCTTGCTAGTCTCATTGCTAGTCTGTATAAACATGTCTGACATAGAGGAAACTCCTTGTTCATTATGTTTAAAAGCCATGGTGGAACCCCATAGGAGAATGTGTACTAAATGTATTGATTTCACTTTAAACAATAAAGATAAGCTGTTATCTTTAAAAGAATTATCACCAGAGGATTCTGACGAGGGGGAAGTTATGCCGACTAACTCTCCCCACGTGTCGGACCCTTTGACTCCCGCTCAAGGGACTCACGCTAAAATGGTGCCAAGTACATCAAAGACGCCCATAGCGATTACTTTGCAGGACATGGCGGCAATCATGGATAATACCCTGTCAGCGGTATTAGCCAGACTGCCTGAATTCAGAGGAAAGCGCAATAGCTCTGGGGTTAGACGTAATACAGAGCGCACAGATGTTTTAAGGCCCATGTCTGATACTGCGTCACAATATGCAGAAGCTGAGGAAGAGCTTCAGTCTGTGGGTGACGTCTCTGACTCGGGGAAACCTGATTCAGATATGTCTACTTTTAAATTTAAGCTTGAGAACCTCTGGGTGTTGCTTGGAGATGTTTTAGCTGCTCTGAATGACTGTGACACAATTGCAGTGCCAGAGAAATTGTTTAGACTGGATAAATACTACGCGGTGCCGGTGTGTACTGACGTTTTTCCAATACCTAAAAGGTTTACAGAAATTATTACTAAGGAGTGGGAAAGACCCGGTGTGCCGTTCCCCCCCCCCCCCCTCCTATTTTTAGAAAAATGTTTCCAATAGACGCCACCACACGGGACTTATGGCAGACGGTCCCTAAGGTGGAGGGAGCAGTTTCTACTTTAGCAAAGCGTACCACTATCCCTGTCAAGGACAGTTGTGCTTTTTCAGATCCAATGGATAAAAAATTAGAAGGTTGCCTTAATAAAATGTTTATTCAACAAGGTTTTATCCTGCAGCCCCTTGCATGCATTGCTCCTGTCACTGCTGCTGCGGCGTTCTGGTTTGAGTCTCTGGAAGAGGCCTTTCAGACAGCTACTCCATTGACTGAAATACTTGACAAGCTTAGAACACTTAAGCTAGCTAATTCTTTTGTTTCTGATGCCATTGTTCATTTGACTAAACTAACGGCTAAGAATTCTGGATTCGCCATTCAGGCGCGTAGGGCGCTATGGCTTAAATCTTGGTCAGCTGACGTGACTTCAAAGTCTAAATTACTTAACATTCCCTTCAAGGGGCAGACCCTATTCGGGCCTGGTTTGAAGGAAATTATTGCTGACATTACTGGAGGTAAGGGTCATACCCTTCCTCAGGACAGGGCCAAATCAAGGGCCAAACAGTCTAATTTTCGTGCCTTTCGAAACTTCAAGGCAGGTGCAGCATCAACTTCCTCTGCTATAAAACAAGAGGGAACTTTTGCGCAATCCAAGCCGGCCTGGAAATCTAACCAGGCCTGGAGCAAAGGCAAATACAGAATACTGGAAATGAATAACTGGCGCTAAATGAATAGCTAGGATTACACTACCTACGGTGGAAATAGATTCAATACCTATATATTGGACGTCAGTGGTGAATAAAAACTCGTATGGCAAAAAAATTTTTTTTTTTTCTTGATAAAGCCCTCCTGGGGTGAAACGCGTAGAAATTTACTCCAGTGTTTTGTTTTTACTATTGGACACTAAGAGACTTATACAACACTAATAGCTGCGATCCAGCCCCCTCTTGTGGACGAACAAAGCTAACTGCCACTTGAGGACCAGGGATCTGATCAGCGCCAATATTAGTGGTCCTATTTTGCTGCTCATACTACATGAAGTGCAGTTTTTAAGGAACACTTCCACCAAATCTAAGGGTCACAGGCACCTTGGGACGTTGTAACATTGACCGGACGGTTACACCTATCATCAGAGATACCGTCACACATACTCAGTAAGAGGATCCATCCGGCCTATCAAAGAAAGGGTGTGTGGCCCAAACCGCCAATAATCACGGAAGCGGGCGGTTTGTTGTTTAGCCGCGAAATACCCCGTAAGACACAGACGCCGAAGTAAGCACTAGGAATCAATATATGGTCGAGCTGTCAGCTCCCGTAACTCCGAGTTCAGTAAGGTACCTTACTAGTTATAAAACTGTGACTTTCCCATCATACAGGAACTTTGTTGTATCAGACATCTGTTGATATATTAATTCTATTTGGAGCCAATACTTGTTTCTTGCCTAATACACTCAAGGGAGACGTCCCTAGTGTGAGTTTTATATATCAGTCAGCCATTTTTTTATACGAATGTTTAATGTCTAATATTAAATATATTTATGATTTTTAAACTATAGTAAGAGAGATTTATTTGCATATACCGGATCCTATATACTGCAACAGATTTTTGTTTCACTTAGCAGACCGCTATACACCGCATTTGTATTTTGATGTATTTTGATATATTTTTTTACACATTGTATTTTGATATATATTTTTACACACTGTATCCTTTACACACTGTATCCTTTTCCTGCATTTAATACTAGTTAAGGCTATTGTTAGATTCTAGTACACACTATAGTACGGATTAGACCACAGAGTTTTATTATTTGCTTTTTAAGGTTTGACACCAAGTAGCAAGTGCACTTGTTATTTATAGGTAATTCACATATATGTGATTTTTGCCATACGAGTTTTTATTCACCACTGACGTCCAATATATAGGTATTGAATCTATTTCCACCGTAGGTAGTGTAATCCTAGCTATTCATTTAGCGCCAGTTATTCATTTCCAGTATTCTGTATTTAACTTTAATCAAACTACTAAGGAGGAGTAGTTTTCATAACTAGGCTTTTAGGATTACAGTTAGCGCCAACCCTTATTCTTTACCACTTACTGGAGCAAAGGCAAGCAGGCCAGAAAGCCTGCTGCTGCCTCTAAGACAGCATGAAGGAACGGCCCCCTATCCGGCAACGGATCTAGTAGGGGGCAGACTTTCACTCTTCGCCCAGGCGTGGGCAAGAGATGTTCAGGATCCCTGGGCGTTGGAGATCATCTCTCAGGGATATCTTCTGGACTTCAAAGCTTCCCCCCCACAAGGGAGATTTCACCTTTCGAGATTATCTGTAAACCAGATAAAGAAAGAGGCATTCTTACGCTGTGTGCAAGACCTCCTAATAATGGGAGTGATCCATCCAGTTCCACAGATGGAACAAGGACAGGGATTTTATTCAAATCTGTTTGTGGTTCCCAAAAAAGAGGGAACCTTCAGACCAATTTTGGATCTAAAGATCTTAAACAAATTCCTCAGAGTTCCATCGTTCAAAATGGAAACTATTCGGACAATCCTACCTATGATCCAGGAGGGTCAGTACATGACCACATTGGATTTGAAGGATGCTTACCTTCACATACCGATTCACAAAGATCATCATCGGTTCCTAAGGTTTGCCTTTCTAGACAGGCATTACCAGTTTGTGGCTCTTCCCTTCGGGTTAGCTACAGCCCCAAGAATTTTTACAAAGGTTCTGGGGTCTCTTCTGGGGTCTCTTCCTAAGACCACGGGGCATAGCAGTGGCCCCTTATCTAGACGACATCCTGATACAGACGTCAAACTTCCAAATTGCCAAATCTCCTACGGACATAGTGTTGGCATTTCTGAGGTCGCATGGGTGGAAAGTGAAAGAGGGAAAGAGTTCTCTATCACCCCTCACAAGGGTTTCCTTCCTAGGATAGATTCTGTAGAAATGAAAATTTACCTGATGGAGTCCAGGTTATCAAAGCTTCTAAATTCCTGCCGCGTTCTTCACTACATTCCGCGCCCTTTGGTGGCTCAGTGCATGGAAGTGATCGGCTTAATGGTAGCGGCAATGGACATAGTGCCATTTGCGCGCCTACATCTCAGACCGCTGCAATTATGCATGCTCAGTCAGTGGAATGGGGATTACACAGATTTGTCCCCTCTGCTAAATCTGGATCAAGAGACCAGAGATTCTCTTCTCTGGTGGCTATCTCGGGTCCATCTGTCCAAAGGTATGACCTTTCGCAGGCCAGATTGGACAATTGTAACAACAGATGCCAGCCTTCTAGGTTGGGGTGCAGTCTGGAATTCCCTGAAGGCTCAGGGATCGTGGACTCAGGAGGAGAAACTCCTCCCAATAAATATTCTGGAGTTAAGAGCAATATTCATTGCTCTTCTAGCTTGGCCTCAGTTAGCAACCCTGAGGTTTATCAGATTTCAGTCGGACAACATCACGACTGTGGCTTACATCAACCATCAAGGGGGGACCAGGAGCTCCCTAGCGATGTTAGAAGTCTCCAAGATAATTCGCTGGGCAGAGACTCACTCTTGCCATCTATCAGCGATCCATATCCCAGGTGTAGAGAACTGGGAGGCGGATTTTCTAAGTCGTCAGACTTTTCATCCGGGGGAGTGGGAACTCCATCCAGAGGTGTTTGCTCAATTGGTTCATCGTTGGGGCACACCAGAATTGGATCTCATGGCGTCTCGCCAGAACGCCAAGCTTCCTTGTTACGGATCCAGGTCCAGGGACCCAGAAGCGACGCTGATAGATGCTCTAGCAGCACCGTGGTTCTTCAACCTGGCTTATGTGTTTCCACCGTTTCCTCTGCTCCCTCGACTGATTGCCAAGATCAAACAGGAGAGAGCATCGGTGATCTTGATCGCGCCTGCGTGGCCACGCAGGACCTGGTATGCAGACCTGGTGGACATGTCATCCTTTCCACCTTGGCCTCTGCCTCTGAGACAAGACCTTCTACTACAAGGTCCTTTCAATCATCCAAATCTAATTTCTCTGAGACTGACTGCCTGGAGATTGAACGCTTGATTTTATCAAGGCGTGGCTTCTCTGAGTCAGTCATTGATACCTTAATACAGGCACGAAAGCCTGTAACCAGGAAAATCTACCATAAGATATGGCGCAAATATCTTCATTAGTGTGAATCCAAGAATTACTCATGGAGTAAGGTTAGTATTCCTAGGATATTGTCCTTTCTCCAAGAGGGTTTGGATAAAGGATTATCAGCTAGTTCTTTAAAGGGACAGATTTCTGCTCTGTCTATCCTTTTGCACAAGCGTCTGGCAGAGGTTCCAGACGTCCAGGCATTTTGTCAGGCTTTGGTTAGAATTAAGCCTGTGTTAAAACCGGTTGCTCCTCCATGGAGCTTAAACTTGGTTCTTAAGGTTCTTCAAGGAGTTCCGATTGAACCCCTTCATTCCATTGATATCAAACTTTTATCTTGGAAAGTTCTGTTTTTGATGGCTATTTCCTCAGCTCGTAGAGTCTCTGAGTTATCAGCTTTACAATGTGATTCTCCTTATCTGATTTTCCATACAGATAAAGTAGTTCTGCGTACAAAACCTGGGTTTTTACCTAAGGTAGTTTCCAACAAGAATATCAATCAAGAGTTTGTTGTTCCATCATTGTGTCCTAATCCTTCTTCAAAGAAGGAACGTCTTTTACATAATTTGGACGTAGTCCGTGCTTTAAAGTTTTACTTACAAGCGACTAAAGATTTTCGTCAAACATCTTCCCTGTTTGTTGTTTACTCTGGACAGAGGAGAGGTCAAAAGGCTTCGGCAACCTCTCTTTCTTTTTGGCTTCGGAGCGTAATACACTTAGCCTATGAGACTGCTGGACAGCAGCCCCCTGAAAGGATTACAGCTCATTCTACTAGAGCTGTGGCTTCCACCTGGGCCTTTAAAAATGAGGCATCTGTTGAACAGATTTGCAAGGCGGCGACTTGGTCTTCGCTTCATACTTTTTCAAAATTTTACAAATTTGATACTTTTGCTTCTTCGGAGGCTATTTTTGGGAGAAAGGTTCTACAGGCATGCACACAATACAGCTGTGAAAAAGCTGGCAATATCACTGACCTATGAATGTTTATCATTGTCACAGGTTGTAAGAATACAATCCAAGAGTTCCAAGAAAGCAGTGCTTAGTATGAAAATGCAGTGCAGCGCTTCACCAACTGGTTAAAAAAGCTCTGAAGATATCAGCAGGCACAGGTGGAAAAAACAGTAGCTTGGTGCATTGTAACCATTCTGTTGAAGATGTTTGCAGCAGTTTAAAGTGTAAAAGAATATCTTAAACAGTCAAAAAGTTGTGCAAACAACAAGGAAATGCTGCATGAAACATGCAACAATGGGTTTTAAAGTTTTTAAGGCTTTAGAATAAGAAAAGTCTAAAATGCATGCAAAAATCAACTTGTGTGGTTTGTGTTTTTAATTTGCTCAATATAAAGTATTGGTAAAACTTATGTGGGAAAAGCTGTCTATAAACACAATAGTATGGGTTTAATGGAAATCTAGAGCAGCTGAACTGTACCACTAATATGTGTGGTAGGGTGACCTTGTATTAAAGGTACAGTGAACAATATTTTATTTAAATGCTGCATTTGACTATATGCATTACACACATAATATCTGTAAAATAAGTTTTTGTAAGGTTATTGATAAGTGTTTTTAGCAGTTAAAGGGACAGTTTACCCAAAAACTTTATCTCCTTTAATTTGTTCAGAGTGATCCATTTTACCACCTGAAGTAACATAGTAACATAGTAACATAGTAGATAAGGTTGAAAAAAGACTGAAGTCCATCAAGTTCAACCTATACAAATCTAAAATACTTTCAAAAAGCTCCAGTTAAGCTTAAATAACCCCATTAAAATGTGACCCATTTAATACTAGCAATCATATCCATGAATTTTGTTTATATACAGAAATTTATCCAGACTATTTTTAAATGTATCTATGGTATTGGCATTCACTACCTCCTTTGGTAATGAGTTCCACAATTGTATTGCTCTTACAGTGAAAAAACGTTTCCGTTGCAGGAGATTAAATCTCCTTTCCTCCAACCTTAAATTATGACCTCTTGTCAGAAACAATTTTCTTGGAATAAACAGAGCTTCTGCCATCTCTGTATATGGGCCTTGAATATATTTATATAAAGTAATCATGTCACCTCTCAAGCGCCTTTTTTCTAAAGAAAACAGACCCAGTTTGGCTAGCCTCTCCTCATAGGTTAATTTCTCCAATCCCCTTATTAGCTTTGTGGCCCTTCTCTGAACTTTTTCTAGTTCTGCAATATCTTTTTTAGCAATCGGTCCCCAGAACTGCACTCCAAACTCAAGGTGAGGTCTTACCAGGGCTTTATATAATGACAGAATTATGCTTTCCTCCCTTGAATCAATGCCTCTTTTAATACATGCTAGTATCTTATTAGCCTTTGAAGCCGCTGCCCTGCATTGTGCAACCATCTTTAGCTTGTTATCTATTACTACTCCCAAATCCCTTTCCTCCTGTGTTTGGCTAAGTCTTGTCCCATTTAAAAAATACGTAGCCTGCTTATTTTTACTTCCAAAATGTAGAACCTTGCATTTTTCCGTATTAAATCTCATTTTCCATTCACTTGCCCATAGTTCTAATTTTAGCAAATCCCTTTGTAAAGAGAGTTCGTCCTGCTCTGACCTAATGACCTTACTTAACTTAGTATCATCTGCAAAAGTAGAGATGTCGCTATTTAATCCTTGCTCCAAGTCATTTATAAAAAATATTAAAAAGAACAGGGCCCAGTACTGATCCCTGGGGGACACCACTGATTACCTTTGTCCAATCTGAGTGTGTGTATTAAATTGTTTACAAATAGCTCCTTAGCCTTTATATTGGCATTTTAAATATCTGATTTAGCCTGTAGTATCCCTACCTATACAGGAAATGTATATATCTAGGCCTAGGCTATTGACAAACTATGTAAAAACAGCCAACAGAAGAAATTGCACTCACAGTGGGGGTGGAAGAGACAAAGCTCTAAAAATGTATTTTCAATTGTTCTTTCTAAGTATTTTACAGAGACAGAGATAAAAAAGGGAAGCATTACAGTGATAATATAACGAGAGCTGATCTGTCTGCAAGCTTAGGTTGTGGTTTCAAAGAGCAAATTCAGCTATTTATTTTGCAAAAAGAAGCATAAATGAGCAATTTCGCATACATTTTATATGCTGCAACTGGTACAATAGCAAATTTGCTAATCTGTGCTGAAAAGATACCTAGGTAGGCATCTGGAGCACTACATGGCAGGAAATAATACTGCCATCTAGTGCTCTTTTAAATGGTTAAAATTCTTGCAAAACATCTGCCATATAGTGCTCCAGAAATGGGCCGACTCCTAAGCTTACATCCATGCTTTTCAACCAAAGATACCAAGTGAACGACAAAAAATTGATAATAGAAGTAAAAAGTTGTTTAAAATTGCATGTTCTATCTCAATCATGAAAGCTACATTTTGGTTTTCATATCCCTTTAAACATGGCAACATCCTGTTGCGCATTTGCCCTGGCCAACATCCATATTGACCTATGTACTGTACATGTCCTGATGATGTAAAGAGCTTTCTGCTTCTCAGTGCACAGATATTTACAAGGTCTGCATCTCTCAACCCTGGTCATATTGCATATGTAGAGATACCATTTGTAGCTCTCAATGGGGACACTTCTAAAAAAATACCTATGCTGGAGCCCTTTTAAAGAAATATTTTGAAAATGTTCAGTATAAGAGTCCTGAGACTGGCATATGTATGTTTCATGAAACAGCAATATGGCTGCCTTATACATGTACCAATCAGCACTGTACTTTATTGTCATATTGCTGCCCCCTCTGCCTTCAGTGTCTATATAAAAGCGTTGGTCTTTGAAAAGAAAACTACCCTTAAAGTGTTAAATTGTTGAAACTAAGTAGTTGAGAGCTATTGTTATCTACTCTACATTTTGTTTTTTTAGACAAGAAAACTATTTTAAGGATATAATCTAATATATTATACATAAACCAGTTTCAATAGCCTAAAGATAGGTATCATAAAATCATATCTATATTTTATTTTCACATTTAACTGCACTTGGATAAATTAACATTGATATCAATTTAAGTTGCCAGGAATGAAAAACTACAGATTTCTCAACACTTTGGCTGATAGTTGTTGTTAATTGTTTTGCTGTTGCTAGGAAATTTCCCTGAAGTTTTGGCAGCTGAAATCAGTATGGAGTGCCACGGATGCCATTTATAGTAATATTTACAGACTTAAAACTGTATGTTGCTATCTTTTTAGATTTATTGTTCATGGGAAAAAAACATTCTCTTAAAGCCACATGGGGAGATCAAACCTAGAATGTCATCAAGAACTGATCTCAAATAAATGTTTGTGTCTGTTAATAAAACAACATTGTAAAGTCATTATAGTGTTAGAAAAACATATTTTTTAATGAAAATTGTCTTTGATGTTACGGGCGGTCGGGTGCGGGTGTAATACAGATTCAGGGCTCAGTGTTAAAGGGACACCAAAGTCAAATTAAACTTTCATTATTCAGATGCAGCATTCACTATTATGATAGTTCCAATTAACTTCCATTATCTAATTATACACAGTCTTTTTATATGCACACATTCTGAGGCACTGGCTTCTACTGGGCATGTGCAAAAGTTTACAGTGCTTACGTATATGAGTCTGTGATTGGCTGATGGCTGTCACATAGAGCAGGGAGCAGCAAATTGAAGTAAATTTTGCCATTTGTCAGAAAAACAACTACTGCTGATTTAATATTGCATTTTATTTTTATTAGATACCTGCTGGTTATGCAGTTGTACTGTATTTAAATGATCATTTAAATGATGCCAAAATATTCAAGTAGCTGATTATAAAACTCTCTTAATATATTTCAATAACTCTCTCTCTCTCTCTCTCTCTCTCTCTCTCTCTCTCTCTCTCTCTCTCTCTCTCTCTCAATAAAGCGTTCTCAATATGAATTATTGTTGTTGCGTGTAGATTTTATTGTTGTAATGTTTGCATTTTTATTTTATAGATTCCTTTTTCAATGGACTGTGAAGAACAAAAATGTATTACTGATCTTGTTCTAGATGCCGATATAAGCATGGGTGGAACCAGGTAAAATAAATGTAATATTTTTGTATATAGATTTTCTTTCTCAGTCGTCTAGTTCAGGGATGGCCCAACTAGCAGCCTTTTGCTCTAGTATTTTTAGCCCCTGGAAAAAGAGAAATTGAAAATGGTGACATAGTTGGGAAATATATTATAATTTGTGTTTTTCATAGCCATACACTTTAAATGTGTCCCCTTAAAGCAACGTGACGCCCAATATAAGTTGTTTTAAATTGCATGCTCTACTTGAATCAGGAAAATACATTTTTTTTTACATTTTAAGGCTTCTAAAGTATTGATCTGTGAACCGCATGGCCATTACTAGTACATTGATAATCTGGAAATTCAGGATATCGCTACTTATAAAGTTAATTTATATGAAGTAAGAAAGCTTCCAGAAACCTTAAAGAGACCTGACATTCAAAACAGAACTCTCCTCCATGTAAAAGAGAATGTTTTAAAATGACAGTGCTTTTTATTTATTTAGGAATTTTCCTGTAATAAATAAACTGCAATTTTATGTGCAGCAGAAGAGTCCCACACATAGTTGTACACAAAATGCTCTTCTAGTTTGGTTGCCAACATTTCTGAAAATAAATAAAAAATACTGGCCATGTTCATTAGCATAAATTTGCTTAACAAATTATGCAGCATAAATCAGTAACTAAAGCTGTTAGGAGAGATTTTAAATGATAATTTATAATAAGATAACAATATGTTTGAGACTTTGAGCTTCATAGCATATTTATTTCTATATTTTATCATTTTCAACTTTGACCTGAACCTTAAAAATTATGGTAAAATACCGGCTGGTTGACAACCCTAACTTCTAGTTTTTTGTTTTTTTTGTTTTTTAATTATTTTTTTAAAATAGTTTTATTTTTAATTTCATCAGCTGATCCATGCAAATAATGCTTTTAGCATGTTTAACTGCTGCTCTTTCATGTATAGGACAGAAAAATATCATATCTCCCAACATTTGTGGCTGGGACTCAGGAGGTTGATGGGGGCCGGTCACCATTTAGTGGGTGGGGCCATGCTGGCAGGGGTGGGGAACATGGGTAGTTAGTGGGAGGGATTGTGGGTGTGTCTGGTCATTCAGTGGGTGTGGCTTGGCACTTTGTGGGCATGTCTGGGTGTTCCGTGCTTGGGGCTAAAGGAAATTGTGCAGTTGGAATGTCTGAAATACTAAATGCTTTCAATGAAGGATGAATGAATAGACATTAAACTGATACTCTTCGTTTAAAAAAAAAAAAAAAAAACTTTTTTATTAGTTGATCCCTCCAGATAATGTTATATTTTACTTAATCCTCCAAGCGATAATAGTAACAGACTTAGGGCCAGATTATGAGTGGCGCACTAACAGTTACTAACTGTTACGCACAAGCAATATCGAGTTTATCGCAGCTTGTTGTGCACATCGGATGTTACAAGTTGAAAGTAAAAGCAATTGCTTAAGTGCAATTGAATTTAACTTGCGTCACAACCTCAGAGCTCTGGTTAACTGGTTAACGGTTAACAAAACACATAAAACATAAAAACACAGAAAACTGTCACAAAACACATAAAAAATGCATTAAAAAGTAGAGATACACTCATAATAACACAACCTAATAAAAATTATTTTAAAAAAAATTATTGCACAAAAAATGGCTCAAAGATATGAGGTTGCAGGTGTTAGAGAAAAAAAGGACTGTAAAGGGCTTTAGCATAGAGATTCATACATATACATGTCTAAATATGTATATGTATGTATAAATATATATATGTATATATGTGTGCACATATGTATTTATATGTGTATATATGTATTTACAGACATATATACACATAAATACATATGCACACGTACATAGACATATATAAGTGCACTGGAGCCCTTTGCAGTCAAGTAGAGGAAAACATATGAAAGCATATTTATGCAATATTCATATTTAATAAAGGTTTTAACTATGTATTTACTGTAAATATTTAACATTTTTATGTTCTGCATATAGCAGAATATGTTCTATGTATTTATAAATATATATAAATACCTATATATAATCATCTATATATATATAGGTATAGATATATATTGTACCAAAATACCATCAGATACAGTATATGTAGAAATATGTATTTACGAAAAAATAGAACATATTTGTCAATGTGAAGAACATTAGAATGTAAAATATTCCTATTTTCATGTCAGGTTAGCGCACTTGAGAATATGCAATCAGGTTTGCGTGAGAGCGATATCTTTTTACTTTCAACTTGTAATACGTTAAATACCACTCCACCCGTAACCGTAATCTGGCCCTTATTGTTTAATAATTTTTGCAAGTACACATTTTACATGAAAAAAGGGGTTTCTGCAAAATTTTATTATGAGGGTATTTAAAGGAACATTTAACTAAAAATTTGAATTTCTCACAAATGCTTAATTATGCAAAGTACATCTACTTTTTTGTACATTTTCTTATTTATTTTGACTGCTTTTACAGTAATTTAATTATCCAAAATAATGACCCTGCAAAATTCCACACTTTGAACTGTGATTGCTGGATCAGTGTAGTAGCTCATTTATATCTGCCTCTAATTAGCCACAGCAAAGGAAATAAGATAAACATACCTAAGAGGCTTCTCAAGGAATCTGTGCGGGTCAGGACTGCAAAACAATGCAAATTTTGCCAATGCACATTTAAATTCAGTAGGCACGTGCATTTGTTTTGTTATGAATGTACATTTGGTAACAAAACACAGATATTCATCTTGTTTTCACAAAATTAATATCCAAACAAATGCAGTGCAAAATTTAAAGAAAAGGGATGAATAATAATGAATGATGAATAATGAATAATTATTTTTTTTCTTTAAATAGTTAAAATACTTACCTTTAGTGCGCTTGAGAGCATCGCTAATCCCGTCCTCTTCACAGAGCCTCAGGAGCACTAATAGGAAGGTTCGTGTGGTGGCTCCCAGGGCCTGCACTTAAAAAGAAGGCCCTTTAGTGTACCCCTTGGGAGCCACCGTGCTAAACCTCCTATTAGCGTGCCCCCGCCTCAGTGGAGAAGGATCAGGATTAGCACAGGCTCTCCAGCACATTAAAGGTAATTTGTTTCACCTGTAGCAAAGGAACATTTAAATTTGCTTAACGAATATGAATGTAAATGTTCCACAAATGGTCAGTGTTTGTTTTGTTTAATACGAAACAAATACCGAATAGCATGGGCAACAAATATTCCAAATACAAAGGATTAGAATTTTTAGCTTATGCACACCTCTAATATTCAAATATTTGCACTATGGTGATTAATTAATTTATATATTATGCAAATATAAACATGACTTTATTGAAGTTTAAAATAGTATTATTACGGGGAACTTCTGGGTGGCAGCCATGACAAGTCGCAAGATTTACAGCTCCTTCACCTTTTGCCACATATCTATGTGAAATCCACCTTATATCTCAGAGTAAGATTCCATAGTAAAGCAAGCTCTTTAATATAATATATTTTTTTTGGATTTGAGGCAATATTCAGCTCACCAAATTATTTCAGAGATTGCGGCCTACCATCTTTACCCCCAGGCAGGATACCAGTGGGCCCTGTCATTAGAAAGCAGTGATATCCCGCAAGATACTGCATATACCTTTTCCAGTAAGAAAAAGCATTGCATACCTCATTCCTGACTAAAGCTTACTACCATATATCTGCTATGGAGATCCCCTCAAACTTTCTGGAAGAGTTACACAGCTTGCTTGCTTCCCATCATGCTGCCTTGGAAGACAAGCTTTCTTTAGTATCCAACCACTTTAGCACCTGGTCGGCCCAAACACCCATCCAAACTGAAACCTGTGTGAGAGAAGGCGGAGGTGGCAGCGCTTTGGGGCCCCAGCGTCCAAACCCTACCATCAAAGTATCAGTGGGTGACCTAGAGCCTAGAGCCGTGGAAACATCAGTGCAACCTGAAACAGTGCTGGAGAAAAGAGAACCGACCGCTTTAAAGAGCTCTGCCAGACTTCCCAAGCCCATGCCATCAATCTAGAGGTGCTCCGGTTTGACACGCCACAGAGATGGGGTGGTGCGGGGTGCAGCTTTCAAGCGCTTCCAGTTCAGAAAAGGCATCACGACTATGGAGACCAAGGGCTGCGCTGTATACTTTCCTTCAGCTGCGACAAAACCACTTGTGCTCCTCAGTTGTAAAAAACGGCCCCAGCTGGCTCTGCTGCTGCTCCATTTGCTTCTCTACATAATCTCACTGCCCCCTAGGTGGGATCCGGGTGGCCTGCTTGCCCTCTGTGTCTGGGCCTCATGGTCCAATTTGTGGGACCCTGGCGATTAATCTTTTCTGGATACAATCACGAGCCAACCAAGGTACTCAAAATTGCTCAGGCTACTATATATGATCCCCTTACCTTTGCATCAGGACTCTGGCAACACATCCTTAGTGGTGGAGAAGGAGCTCAGGTGGGTCTTGTTGTGTAAAGTAGTGGGGTAAACATCTGGGTACTTTATATTGCCATCTTGACTTTCAGCTTCCCACCGGCAGACTACTGAGCTAGTATTTACTGACTTCAAGCCTGTATTATGAAAAATGCCTTAAAGCTTACTTAATCACACAAAGGACATCTTGCAACTACCAAATGTGTACTTTTAGCCTCTCACTACCTGGACACTCATCATTTCAACTATGCCTTTGACCTTTAGTGTATGACAAAGTTGAGTTTATATGCACTGACTTTAAGCTTCCATTGTGTATTTTACCTTGGGGCTCCTTTGACAGAGAGATTAATATACTTTTGCCGTTAAGTGACCATTCCACTTGTTAATCTGTATTATCTGTATCAAGTCATATATCATCCCATATACACACCGACATTGAGTATTGCGCAGACTGGACCTGCTCTAGTATTATTATTTACAATATTCCCATTCTACAATGCCATGCATGTCATATTTTATGATAGGGAACATTCTCATATTGTAGGCAGTTTATGTTGTGCAAACTTTCCTAGTTTTGTTCCATTTGTTATATGTGTGTATAAGTCCTACTTACGGTATACCATGGACTGTAAGAGTACTGGACTTCCTTTAATGTGCTATCTTAGCTGTCAAAACGGAGGTTCTGGATCTATAAAATATTTTACTTGGTTCACTCTTCATAGTATATATACTAGCCACATTCTGGATATCATACATAGGAATTTATTGCTCTCTACTTTGCTGTTGTAGCCCATTCTCTTTTTTAACACACTATCTACCCTGGCAAGAGATATTCCCTTACTACTGCTCACTAAATGACATAGTCCCCTGTTTCAGTTGAGATATTGACATTAGATCCACTGTATCCTGTCTCATCTACAGTTTCTCTTTGAGATTAGTGTTCAAGTCTTGAGTTATTTAACCCCAAAGGTAAGGGGTATATCTTGTCTCACACAATATAGTAGTAATAGCGGCCCACAATACACCTTTTGAGGCAATATATCATGAAACTCACCCTTCCTGGTTCATGAATAGCCAAATTTGCTCTTTATTTACAATTTATATCCTATCATGATTTCTCCTGAACAGATGCATAGTTTCCTGTTACTACCTATTTCTTAATCGATATGATGGTATGTGCGCCAAATAGCATTGTGTCTTTCTTAATCATTCTAGTTATCTATGTACATCTAGACTGTTGATAAAGCTTGAGTTAAAAATGGGAGTTCTAAAATACTATAAAAATTAGGTTTCTCATTGAGATCCATAAGTGGTCTCCTAAGTTCACAGTTACCTTCTTTTGCTTTAATATTTTATTTTTCTTCTGGAGGCCCAAGAGTGGCCTATTGCGTCATTTAGAAGGTTTCTAGGTGACTGGCGTCCTACCTATATAAGGTTCACATGGCACATTTATATTAGCTCTATGTTTCTTCTTTGTGTATTTTATTGTTTGTACCTTCTGTGAAACTGAAATTGTATCTCATGTGTCAGGTGAATCTACTATTTGTTTATGATGTTGTATGCCTTTAAATGAACCTCAAATAAAATATTTACAAAAATAATAATAAAAGTAGTATCATCATATTGTTAATGGGGATAATTAACTCCAATTGTTACCATAAAAAAAGATTCAGTTAAGAAAAATACATCAACATTGCACTTTATATTGATGATTTTTTTGCCTGCTTTTACTGCAATATACCACTAATTGGTCATATCCATCCAGAGGAACTGGATTCCCTCCATCATAGTTCAATGTAAATCATTATATCATGTAATTTTTACATTAGTGCCTATTAGATTTTATTGGTGTTTTTTTAATAGAAAAACATTAGATACATTTCTCTAAAGGATTGTGATCAACCCCATATGTTAAATCTTTGCAAAGGGGTTAAATACATAACTAAAACCATGCTTGAGAGCAACAACACATTGCAGCATAGGACGGCTAATTTGAGCTCCAATTCAAGTCTATAGTGGCCAAATAATTTGCAAATAGCTTTCAATTAGCTCATTGACATTTAACATTCATATATAGCCGTTAATAGACAAAAATGTTATGGCAGATTCTATTTGTAAGTAAAAAATATTTGTGTGTCTGTGTGTATATGTTTTTATATATATATATATATATATATATATATATATATATATATATAACATTTTTTCATGCTTTTATCTCCACCATAACTCAAATGAGTATTGCTTTTTCTCTGGAAATAAGCTTCACCAAGCTGCAAATCAAACCTATCTTCTGCTTATGAGAGTTAATAAACTTGAAACAGCTGTCTAGAGGTGGTTTGTTTCTTGTTGTACCTATTCCATAAAGGGGAAATGCTGTGGTAACAGTATTTGAAGCACAAAGCATGCAATATTGTATATCTAGTTTGGATATCTTACCAGAATTCTCTGGTGCATTGGTAAGAATGTATACAGGGTACTTTTGGGGAAAAGCAAGCGGGTAAACTTCCCTAGATTTTCTAATTTTCTATACAATAATTCTAGGAATTTAAAGTTAGATAGCTAGATGATAGAAAGATAGATATATATTTTAGGTAACCTGTAGGAGACAGATAGAAGAGGCACCTCATGGGACAAGTATCGTCTAAAGCAACCAGTCGAAGACAGAGCAGACAGGTCCCCCCACAGTGTAATACTCACAAGAGTAGCGGTACAAACGTGTACCGAAGCAGGCAGGACGGGACCAAAAGTCGCCCGTCAGACAAGCGTGGACTCAGATCACTGGAAGCAGACGTCACTCAACGGACAGCGTCAGAATGGAAACCAGCAGAGGAGCCAATGGGACAAGCTGAATCTTGGCAAAGGGACCTCAAAGGAAACTGTCAGGACAGAAGACTGGACAATAGTGCCAGCGGCAAAGAAAGATACAGTTCAGGCAGGTGTGTAATACTCAGGTAAATTTAATGAGTATATACAGATAAAAACATGCGTCCAGCAACGGGTTTCTCAACAATAGTCGTTTCATCAGGCTGATACTAATACACGGAAATACCTGCTCTATTTAAAACACACCTGGGCCAATCACAGAGCTCCTGCCCCTCCCACACCTCCACCAGTGGCGAACATTGTAACATGAAAACACTTTGATGGGGAGTGTCTGAGGAGCTAGAGCAGTGGATAGACTTCATAACATCGTAAGCTAGGGTGCTAACGTAGATACAAAAGTATTATACAGTAATGATTAAAAATAACAATAACTACTATGATAAAGATAAAATGTTAAAATGTGATTTACAAACATAAATACATTCCTTGGAACTAGACAAAATGTATTCTTTAATACATATAATGCTCAGTTAAAAATTAATAATTAAGTGTACAATTATATAATAAAATTGCTAATACCATGGTATAGGATATTGTAATAAATTGTTAATATACAATGATATCAAAGATAAAATTAATATAAAACAGCACCTGAGGCATCCAAACAAGAAGAAATATGTATCATGATTGCCGATAATAAATAGAAATATCAAAATAAACCTAATGGTACAAAAGAGAAGAGTATCATCATAGAGAAACTCATAAGCCATCAAGGGTATTAAAAAATGCCAGTTAAACTGATAAATAATCAAGGGGGTAATCTCTTTGCCCTGGTAGATACAGGTGAAACTACAATTAAAAACAAATATCAGGAGAATAAGGAAGGGATAAGGGAAGGGTCATAATGGAGAGACTCATAGGCCCTCAAAGGTATCGGAAGTGTCATTGACTTCCGATACCTTTGAGGGCCTCTGAGTCTCTCCATAATGACCCTTCCCTTATCCCTTCCTTATTCTCCTGATATTTGTTTTTAATTGTAGTTCCACCTGTATCTACCAGGGCAAAGAGATTACCCCCTTGATTACTTATCAGTTTAACTGGCATTTTTTAATACCCTTGAGGGCTTACGAGTTTCTCTATGATGATACTCTTCTCTTTTGTACCATTAGGTTTATTTTGATTATTATTATTCCCTTAACGCGTTGCTGGACGCATGTTTTTATCTGTATATACTCATTAAATTTACCTGAGTATTACACACCTGCCTGAACTGTATCTTTCTTTGCCGCTGGCACTATTGTCCGGTCTTCTGTCCTGACGGTTTCCTTTGAGGTCCCTTTGCCGAGATTCAACTTGTCCCATTGGCTCCTCTGCTGGTTTCCGTTCTGACGCTGTCCGTTGAGTGACGTCTGCTTCCAGTGATCTGAGTCCACGCTTGTCTGACGGGCTACTTTTGGTCCCATCCTGCCTGCTTCGGTACACGTTTGTACCGCTACTCTTGTGAGTATTACACTGTGGGGGGACCTGTCTGCTCTGCCTTCGACTGGTTGCTTTAGATGATACTTGTCCCATGAGACGCCTCTTCTATCTGTCTCCTACAGGTTACCCGATGTTCATCCTCCACTTCTAAGAGTGCTGCCTGGTCCGTTCCGAATCAGCTACTATCCCTGACTCTGTGATCATCTGCGCACTTCTCTAGAAACTTATTTGCTCTATTCCATCAGATATATATTTTGCAGTGTAGAACTGAATTAAACTGAACTGAATTGCTAATGTATGTGATGTATTTAAGAACAAATGAGCCATGGGAAGGAATTTCGGTTCTGTTTACTTTTGTAAAAACAGGTGGTCAGCTGCTTATAGTGACTTATTTTATCATTTATTGATAATTCACAGAACTTAAAAAACAAAAAAGACAAATCTTACTGTTTAGAATTAAAGGAATAGTTACAAAATAAATGTAACTATTTTTATCTCTATCACAAAAAATATTAGAGCATCACTTTGATCTTGATTACTTCACTCATTACCCATTTTAATGTATCTTACTGTGACCATTTAAGGATGCATAAATATTATTTATACAGTTTTTGTTTCATTCATTCCCACAGATTTAACCAAGCAATTGTACAACCCAACAAAGATAAGTTTGAAGTCATTTTGACTATCACCAACATTAAAGATAGCGCATATAACGCAAGAGTGATGGTGAAATATTCTCCAAATATTATACTTGCTGCAATTGAGGTACAGTATACTTTCAACTAAAATGAAGAATCTTAAATGAAGAAAGCAGCATTTTTGACTGTATTTTTTTTTTTTTTTTGAGGATTTATACTTTCCTTGATTAAATGTGGCTAGGATGGTGGTCCTGTGTTTTTTTGGGCAGGGCCATGACAGTAGGGGCAAGACCACTGTGTTATGACCAGGGTTGGGCCGAGCCAGGCTAGTCGATGTTGGAGCTGCGGCAGTGACTGTGTTTTTTCTGGAAATGGGCACATTTTTCCCAAAGGAAGCAGTGGGAGGGACAATGGGGCAGAGCTCCCTATTAATCTTGCAATATACAGGACAGTTGGGAGCTCATTAATAGCTAACCCCTCATTAGCGTATCTGTAAACTGAAGGAAAAAAATGTTTTTGTAAAGATCACAGATAGCAGGTATTCATGTCTATAGCCAATCTTTTCACTGAAAAGATATAAGAAATATGCAAGCACAAAAGTTGTGAAAGTCAGAAGTAGTTGACTAAGCTGTAGTAATTGTGACTTATTATTATTTATTTATTTAAGTTACTCCAGATAATTCTTTTGCTAACAAGCTTATATTTATATGAATAAATACCAATTATTATTATATTATATATATACTATTATATTTTGAGATTTCCTACATGCAATAAGATAGGAGCTGCAATTACTTGAGGAACTCATCAAATGTAGCCTTCATGACGACCATTGTATAATGCTATGTGGCAGTGTTTAGGTTCACCTGTGAAAATTTTTTTCAAAAATAAAGTTTAAAAAAAAAAAAAATGTAGCCTTCATACAGCAATCTCAACAAGTTTTTGTTAACAGTGAATAATCAGATGTATTGTTGAACCATTAAGGACCAATGTGCTTTGTAGGTTTACTTTAGTCATTTAGATGCTGTGGACTGTAGTGGTGGCAAACAACAAGGTTATATCCATATCTGGATATAGATAATATGTTCCAGGATAATATAATCTATGTGCACAGCCTAATGGTCCTTAAAAATGTAAGACTTTTTTTCTGACATGATCACACTGAGGCATCTATTTATCAAGCCATCAACCGCAAATACGCTGGAATTACGCAGCGTATTTGTGGCGAGCCTGATTCATCTTAGTTATCAAACCCTACAGACCGTCAAAAGTAGAATTTAGTGATGTAACATACAATCCGCCGGACTCAGTCCGACACAGATCGATACTTACATCACTCCAGATGTTCTGAATGCAAGTTCGGCACAATCTGACTACTTTTGCTAGTTATCAATTAACTAGCAGGTACGCTCGGCACTTTTCCGGCCCAGCGTACCTGGTTTTCAATCCGCCGCCCTATGGCGGATGCCATAGGAATCAATGGGAGTCTGAAAGCAGCAAAAGCTTATGATCGCTGCTGCCCGATATCCCATTGATTCCTATGGTATTGTCTACACCTAACACCCTAACATATACCCCGAGTCTAAACACCCCTAATCTGCCCCCCCCTACACCGCCGCCACCTACATTATACTTACTAACCCCTAAACCACCGCTCCCGGACCCCGCCGCAACTAAATAAATTGTTTAACCCCTAAACCGCCTCTCCTGTACCCCGCCGCAACTAAATACAATTATTAACCCCTAAACCGCGGCTCCCAGAGCCCACCACTACCTACATTATACTTATTAACCCCTAATCTGCCACCCCCTACACCGCCGCCACCTACATTATATTTATTAACCCCTAATCTTCCCCCTACACTGCCGCCACCTACCTACATTTCTTAACCCCTAATCTGCCCCCCCTACACCGCCACCACCTACATTATATTTATTAACCCCTAATCTGCCCCCTACACTGCCTCCACCTACCTACATTTATTAACCCCTAATCTGCCCCCCTACACCGCCACCACCTACCTATATTTATTAACCCCTAATCTGCCGTCCCGCCCCCCAATGTCGCCGCCACTATATTAAATTTATTAACCCCTAAACCTAAGTCTAACCCTAACACCCCCTAACTTAAATATAATTGAAATAAATCTAAATAAAATTACTATCAATAAATAAATGATTCCTATTTAAAACTAAATACTTACCTATAAAATAAACCATAAGCTAGCTACTATATAACTAATAGTTACATTGTAGCTATCTTAGGGTTTATATTTATTTTACAGGCAACTTTGTATTTATTTTAACTAGGTAGAATAGTTATTAAATAGTTATTAACTATTTAATAACTTTCTAGTTAAAATAAATACAAATATACCTGTAAAATAAAACCTAACCTAAGTTACAATTACACCTAACACTACACTATAATTAAATAAATTCCCTAAACTAAATACAATTAAATACAATTAAGAAAAATTATCTAAAATACAAAAAAAACCACTAAATTACAGAAAATAATAAAATAATTACAAGTTTTTTTAAACTAATTACACGTAATCTAATCCCCCTAATAAAATAAAAAAAGCCCCCCAAAATAAAAAAACCCCTACCCTATACTGAATTACAAATAGCCCTTAAAAGGGCCTTTTGCAGGGCATTGCCCCAAAGTAATCAGCTCATTTACCTTGAAAAAAAAGTACAATACCCGCCCAACATTAAAACCCACCACCCACACACCCAACCATACTCTAAAACCCACCCAATCTCCCCTTAAAAAAAAACTAACACTAACCCCTTGAAGATCACCCTACCTTGAGAAGTTTTCACCCAACCAGGCAGAAGTCCTCAACGAATCCGGCAGAAGTGGTCCTCCAGATGGGCAGAAGTCTTCATCCCAGACGGGCAGAAGTCTTCATCCAGGCGGCATCTTCTATCTTCATCCATCCGGCGCGGAGCGGCTCCATCTTCAAGACATCCGACGCAGAGCATCCTCTTAGTTCGACGGCGACTGAAGACTGAAGGTTCCTTTAAGTGACATCATCCAAGATGGCGTCCCTTCAATTCTGATTGGCTGATAGAATTCTATCAGCCAATTGGAATTAAGGTAGGAAAAATCCTATTGGCTGATGCAATCAGCCAATAGGATTGAAGTTCAATCCTATTGGCTGATCCAATCAGCCAATAAGATTGAGCTTGCATTCTATTGGCTGATTGGAACAGCCAATAGAATGCAAGCTCAATCCTATTGGCTGATTGGATCAGCCAATAGGATTGAACTTCAATCCTATTGGCTGATTGCATCAGCCAATAGGATTTTTCCTACCATAATTCCGATTGGCTGATAGAATTCTATTAGCCAATCGTAATTGAAGGGGCACCATCTTGGATGACGTCACTTAAAGGAACCTTCATTCTTCAGTCGCTGTTAAACGAAGAGGATGCTCCGCATCGGATATCTTGAAGATGAAGCCGCTCTGTGCCGGATGGATGAAGATAGAAGATGCCGCCTGGATGAAGACTTCTGCCCGTCTGGAGGACCTTTTCTGCCCGGCTTGGATGAAGACTTCTGCCCGTCTGGAGGACCACTTCTGCTGGATTCGTTGAGGACTTCGGCCCGGTTGGGTGAAGACTTCTTAAGGTAGGGTGATCTTCAAGGGGTTAGTGTTAGGTTTTTTTAAGGGGGGATTGAGTGGGTTTTAGAGTAGGGTTGGGTGTGTGGGTGGTGGGTTTTAATGTTGGGGGGTTGTATTTCTTTTTTTACAGGTAAAAGAGCTGATTACTTTGGGGCAATGCCACACAAAAGGCCCTTTTAAGGGCTATTTGTAATTTAGTGTAGGGTAGGGCTTTTTATTTGTTAGCGGGATTAGATTAGGTGTAATTAGTTTAAAAATCTTGTAATTATTTTATTATTTTCTGTAATTTAGTGTTTGTTTCTTTTTGATAATCTTTAGATAATTTTTTAAAATTGTATTTAATTGTATTTAGTTTAGTTAATTTATTTAATTATATTGTAGTTTTAGGTGTAATTGTAACTTAGGTTAGGTTTTATTTTACAGGTTTATTTGTATTTATTTTAACTAGGAAGTTATTAAATAGTTAATAACTATTTAATAACTATTCTACCTAGTTAAAATAAATACAAAGTTGCCTGTAAAATAAATATAAACCCTAAGATAGCTACAATGTAACTATTAGTTATATTGTAGCTAGCTTAGGGTTTATTTTATAGGTAAGTATTTAGTTTTAAATAGGAATAATTTATTTAATGCTAGTAATATTTATTTAGATTTATTTAAATTATATTTAAGTTAGGGGGTGTTAGGGTTAGACTTAGGTTTAGGGGTTAATAAATTTAATATAGTGGCGGTGACGTTGGGGGCGGCAGATTAGGGGTTAATAAATATCGGTAGGTGGCGGGGCTGTAGGGCGGGCAGATTAGGGGTTAATAAATATAATGTAGGTGGCGGCAATGTAGCGGGCGGCAGATTAGGGATTAATAAGTATAATGTAGGTGGAGGTGGGCTCCAGGAGCGGCTGTTTAGGGGTTAATAATTGTATTTAGTTGCGGTGGGGTCCGGGAGTGGCTGTTTAGTGGTTACTATATTTATTAGAGTTGCGGCGGGGTCCGGGAGCGGCGGTTTAGGGGTTAATATATTTATTAGAGTTGCGGTGGGCTCCGGGAGCGGTGGTTTAAGGGGTAAACAGTATAGTATATTGTGGGTGTTTTAGTGACAGGGTACCAAGAAAGCTGTAAAAAAGCAGAAGAGCAGCGAGATCGATGACTGTTAGCTATCAACAGTCCGCTGCTCATCGCACCGTACTTGGTGCACGTTTTTTTGACCGCTTTTTTGATAACTTTGGAGAACATATTCAGGTCCGCGGCAGCGATGTTAGGTGAGCGTATTGGTGCCGTTGAATGCAGGTAAGTTGACGCTTTGATAAATAGATGCCTCAGTATCCACTAAGGATTAGATACATATATTAGCTGCCCTATTTATTTAATTATGTATTTCATTATTTATTTCAAATGTCCCTTAGTAGCAGCTGCTCCTTAGTTTTTATTTATATACCCCTTTAAGATCATACATACATCAGCATAATAAAAAACAAATATTAGTTTCCATAACCACAATCTTTTACAATCTGTCTGTCTATCTATTCATCTATCTGTCTCTGATCTAAATCTTAAAATAAACATTTTTATATCCTGTAGCAGGTCATATAATCATCATCAAAATGGAGATCAGCAGACCACCAGTAGACAGCTAGCACCTTTATAATATACAGTCGTATGCAAAAGTTTAGGCACTCCTGATAATTTCCATGATTTTCATTTTTATATAATTGGGTGTTTGTATCAGCAATTTCATTTTGATCTATCAAATAACTGAAGGACACAGTAATATTTCAGTAGTGAAATGAGTTTTATTGAATTAACAGAAAATGTGCAATATGCATCAAAACGAAATTAGACAGGTGCATAAATTTGGGCACCCCAACAGAAATATTGCAATAATATTTAGTAGAGCCTCCTTTAGCAGAAATAACAGCCTCTAGATGCTTCCTATAGCCTGTAATGAGTATCTGGATTCTGGATGAAGGTATTTTGGACCATTCCTCCTTGCAAAATATCTCCAGTTCAGTTAGGTTTGATGGTTGCCTAGCATGGACAGCCCGCTTCAAATCACCCCACGGATTTTAAATGATATTCAGGTCTGGGGACTGGGATTGCTATTCCAGAACATTGTACTTGTTCTTCTGCATAAATGCCAGAGTAGATTTTGAGCAGGGTTTTGGTTCGTTGTCTTGTTGAAATATCCAGCTCCGGCGTAACTTCAACTTTGTGACTGATTCCTCAATATTATTCTCAATTATCTGCTGATATTGAATGGAATCCATGCGACCCTCAACTTTAACAAGTTTCCTAGTACCAGCACTGGCCACACAGCCCCACAGCATGATGGAACATCCACCAAATTTTACTGTGGCTAGCAAGTGTTTGTCTTGGAATGCTGTGTTCTTTTGCCGCCATGCATAATGACCCTTGTTATGACCAAATAACTCAATCCTTGTTTCATCAGTCCACAGCACCTTCTTTCAAAATGAAGCTGGCTTGTCCAAATGTGCGTTTGCATACCTCAAGTGACTCTGTTTGTAGCATGTGTACAGAAAAGGCTTCTTCTGCATCACTCTCCCATATGCTGAATTGTTGAACGATGCACAGTGACACCATCTGCAGCAAGATGATGTTGTAGGTCTTTGGAAGTGGTCTGTGGGTTGTTTTTGACCGTTCTCACCATCCTTTGCCTCTCCAATATTTTACTTCTGGCCTTAACAAGAACTGTGCCTGTGGTCTTCCATTTCCTCACTATGTTCCTCACAGTGGACACCGACAGCTTAAATCTCTGCGATAGCTTTTTGTAGCCTTCCCCTAAACCATAATGTTGAACAATCTTTGTTTTCAGGTCATTTGAGTGTTGTTTTGTGGCCCCCATGTTGCCACTCTTCAGAGGAGAGTCAAAGAGAACAACTTGCAATTGGCCACCTTAAATACCTTTTCTCATGATTGGATACCCCTGTCTATGAAGTTCAAGGCTTAATGGGCTCACCAAACCAATTGTGTGTTCCAATTAATCAGTGCTAGGTAGTTACAGGTATACAAATCAACAAAATGACAAGGGTGCCCAAATTTATGCCCCTGTCTAATTTTGTTTTGATGCATATTGCACTTTTTCTGTTAATCCAATAAACCTCATTTTGCTACTGAAATATTACTGTGTCCTTCAGTTATTTGATAGATCAAAATGAAATTGCTGATCCAAACTCCCAATTATTTATAAATGAAAATCATGGAAATTGTGAGGGGTGCCTAAACTTTTGCATACAACTGTAAATGACCGCTATATACCAAGGGGCCTGATACACGGGTGACCTAGAATAAAAAGTATTGTTGCAGCACTATCATTCATAAATCCTTGATATGCTACATTTGGAATATATTTGTCTTAGTAGTGGGAAAAAAAATATTATTATTTATTTGTAGAGCGCAACAGATTCCGTACTTTTTAAATGTCTTTTGCTCTGTCGTTTTTTTTGTAACAAAATATCAGTCAAAGATTTACTCTTGGAAACCAATGACCCTTCAAATATGGTGCATTCTACTTATCTGTTTTTGTCTAGACAGAGGCTTGAAGGGGCATAAAAGTACAAAACAGAGCATGTTATTATTGCACTATTATCTGCACTATTATTTGCATATAACTGTTTACATATTTCAAGTTAGCTCCAGAATGCACTACCGGAAGCTAGCCATACTGGACTCTAATGGGTAGTTTTGGGTTTGGAGATCTGCCTGCTTTCCTGCCCACAGCTTCTCCAGTCACGGCAAACCAGTTTTTAGGTACTACTCAGCTACACCTAGAGCATGTCTGACTTTGTCCGGCCCTGCCCATAACAACCCTGCAGCCCTCCCTAATAGTCACCCAACTAAAAAACACTAGTAAGTCCCTTCACCTCCCTGTGTTAGAAAGATTCCTGGAAATTTATGAAGGTAGGGGCATATATGTGTAGCCAACAATCACCACCTAGCTCCAAGTATTGCATTGCTGTACATGAACCTACCTAGGTATGCTTTACAACAAATAATACCAAGAGAAAGAAGTAATTTTGCTAATAGAACAACATTAGGAAGTCTCCTAAAATTGCATGTTCTATCTGAGCCATGAAAGTTTAGTTTTGACTTTATTGTGTGTTTAATAATATTTTCCATATGTTCTTTAAAATATTAACAGGACAGATGTTTTTCTCACAGGATAAACCAAAAGTAAGCTGCGATCCAGATCATGATGTAGTAGTTTGCAAAGTTGGATACCCATTTCTTAGAAAGAATGAAAGGGTAAGAATTTAATACATTTAAAGTTTTGTTTGATTGTTTTTATTTATTTGGGAAATTAAAGCAACACTAAACCCCAAAATTTTCTTTCATGATTCAAGTAGAGAATACAATTTTAAACATCATTTCAATTTACTTCTATGATCTAATTTGCTTCATGTTTTAGATATCTTTTGTTTAAGACATAGCGATGCACATGGGAGAGCCAATAACATGAGGCAAATATGTGCAGCCACCAATCAGCAGCTTCTGAGCCTATCTAGATATGCTTTTCAGCAAAGGATATCAAAATAATGAAGCAAAATAGATAATTGAAGTAAATTAGAAAGTTGTTTAAAATTGCATGCTCTTTCTAAATCTTGAGAGAAAAAAAATTGGGTTTCATGTCCCTTTAAGTTAACCCTTCTCTGGTAAATGGGATTTACCATGCACTTGTCCACCGATAATGTGTACCTCGACCTGCGCTATCTTTAATGCACCACTTGTAATCTAGGTCACTGTCTAAACTGTGCTAACAGTGTTTAGAAATACAAAATAAATGTCTGTGACCTGTGATTAATAAATTCAATATTTTTGAGGAAAATTAAAAAAAAGATAGCTTCAATTGCAATTTGCCATGTAAAAACTTCAAAATTAAAGATACATAAAGCTGAATTTTTTTTCTTCTATGATTCAGATAACTCTCAGTAGTGTATTGCTGCTTCTGAGATACCCTGGTATGCTTTTCAAGAAAGGATACCAAAAGAACAGACCAAATAATATAATTTGAAGCAAATTGAAATAGTGCTTTTAAACAGTTTGAATTTTAATTAATCTCTGTGATGCAGTAGGATGTTGTTAGCTTACTATATTGCTAAAAAGTTTGCAGCAACTGGAATTCTACTATACTTTGAATGGGGATGGGCGAATGTGTTTATATTCTAATTTGAATGTTAGAACGAATGTTATTGTAGAAATTCGATTTACATAATAGAATGTTGATAAGAACAAATATTCTTAAAAATTCAATTTTGGCATGTTATTTACAGTTTTCGAATGTCACATTCGAATTTGAATATTACATTTATAAAACACAATTGTAGACTAGAAACACTATTTTGAATTCGAATGTCACATTCGAATCGAATATCACATACGAATCAAATATCACATTCAAATTTGAATATTACTTTTATAAAACACAGTATTAGACTAGAAATACTATTTTGAATTTGAATGTCACATTCGAATTCGAATATTACCTTTAAAACACAGTATTAGACTAGAAATACTATTTCAAATTTGAATGTGACATTCGAATGTAGCATTCAAATTCGAATATATCATTTATTAAAAACAGTTGTAGACTAGAAATACTATTTCGAATTTGAATGTCACATTCGAATTTGAATATTACATTTCGAAATTGAATGAATAGATAGCTAAACATTCTAACATTCGAACAAATATTTTCTAATTTTATTGAAAAATTCGAAAACAAAAATTTGAAAATAGAATGTTAGAATGTTATATAAACATTCGAAATTCTATGCGAATGAACGAATGTATCAAAATCCGTTTTAAATTTCGAATTTTTAGAAACATTCGCCCATCCCTAACTTTGAAGTATAATATTAAGGACAGTAACTTGAATTGTATCTGCATATCACTTTAGTATGTTATCTGTGCCATAGAAGACGGTTTTATGATAACTCTGTACATTACATTTGTCTCTCATTAAAAAGAAACAAAAAACATGAATTCACAGCTCTATAATCCATGTAATATACTATATACAAATATAATGGATGGGTGATGCTCGATGTTTATTAATAATTCAAAATTAATTATTTGCAATATTCACTAATTAGTACACACCCTGGTGTGTAAAACTAAAATATAACCTTTTTTATTACTATTACATTAGACAAAAGCCTCCCAAAATATAATCGGTACTAAAATAACACATAGAAATGCAAAATCAGGACACTTTTAAAGGGACATTCCAGTCAAAATATAAAAACACATAGATGAATAACATATTTGACTAGAAACATATTTGCAATATACATGTATTTGCAAAAAAGCTTCTAGTAAATGTTATCACTAATATAGTGGTAACATTTTTCTCTGCACGTGCATGTAAAGCATAACTAGATATTCTAAGTGCACCAGCATTTTAAGTACTGCAGTTGCTTAGAGCGTCAGTGAGGTTTGTATCATATCAGCTATCAACAAATTGAGTCATTTCCAGATGCTACTAGCACCTTAGGCTGTCTGAGCAAGTGCTGTGTTTAAAATGCTGGTGCACTGTGCATACTTAAAGGACCAGTTAACACAGTAGATTTGCGTAATCAACAAATGCAAGATAACAAGACAATGCAATAGCACTTAGTCTGAACTTCAAAATGAGTAGTACATTTTTTATTTATTTTAAGTTATGTTTTTTTTCCACACACCCTGTAACATGTGACAGCCATCAGCCAATCAAAAATGCATACACGTACCATGTGGCAGTCATCAGCCATTCACAAATGCATACACACTTATTCTTGCACATGCTCAGAAGGAGCTGGTGACTCAAAAAGTTTAAATATAAAAAGACTGTGCACATTTTGTTAATGGAAGTAAATTGGAAGTTTTTTATAAAGTGGCATGCTCTATGTGAATAATGAAAGTTTAATTTTGATTGAGTGTCCCTTTAAATACACTTTTGAAACAGCTATAGCTTTTACTAGAAGCTCTTTTGCTAATACATGTATATTACAATAATGTTTCTATACAAAACTGAAATGTAACCATGTGGATTTCAATTTTGGCTGGAATGTCCCTTTAAACATAATTTAATAATATAAGATGGACTCACCCACACAGAAGTAAATAAATAAGCTAAGATGGAAATTCCCTAAATAAAATCCCAATGGAGCATACCCAGCCTTGGAGGTCACTGACTTTGCAAATGTTTCAATATGTTAATTAAAGGGATATTAAACCCAAACATGTTCTTTTGTGATTCAGACAGAACATACCATTTTTAAAAAAGTTTCCAATTGACTTCTATTATCAAATTAGCTTTTTCCCATGATATTCTGAGCTGATGAGATACCTAGGTAGGAATCTAGTGCTCTTGCAAATAGATAGTATTCTTGCAAAACTGCTTCCATATAGTGCTTTAGAAATGGTCCGGCTCCTAAGCATACATCCCTGTTTTTTCAACAAAAGATACTAAGAGAACAAAGAAACCTTGTGTCAGTGTAAGTTTATGGTTTGCACTCTTAGGGGCCTGAAGGCTTGCCGGAAACAGAAGTTATGAAGCAGTGGTCTAAAGACCGCTGCTCCATAAACTGTCCGCCTGCTCTGAGGCTGCGGACAGAAATCAACCCGATCAAATACGATCAGGTTGATTGACATCCCCTGCTAGCGGCCGATTGGCCCCAAATCTGCAAGGTACACAAGAATTGCTGGTGCAATTATAAATACTGACAGTGTATGCTGTTGGTATTTATCAATGTGCAGCGGACTTGATCCGCAATATCGTATCATGTCCGCTCGCACCATAATAAATAGGCCCCTCTATCTGAATCATGAAAGAAAAATGGGGGGGTTTCATATCCCTTTAAATGTTGTGAATGCTGGACACATGTTTGCTCTAAATGAATGCTGAATGATTGCAAAATGCACTGTCATAAATTAAAAGGTTTAAAGTGTAATATTATCAATATACGGAACTTTAAAAAAAAACCACAGGTAAATGATTATGTTAACATGTGAATTAAGCATGTAAACTGAAAAAAATGCTGTGTGATAACCAAGTAATAAAAAAAGAAAACAAAATATGTTGGTTGTGTATGTGGTGAAAGATGCCAATTAGTTAAATCTAAAAATCATATGAAAATCTGGGAAAACGTGCACACTGTTATTCTACTGAACTGGAAAAAGAGTGCTGTTTTTAATTGGTTAGGACTCTTACATAAGTTTTTTTTATAATCTGGTATATTAGTTTATGAATGATGAACATATTATTTATTTATTTTCAGGTTTCTTTCAAAATAACACTACAGTTTACAGTTTTACACCTCATGGATAATGCTTTTATATATATTAATTCTACAAGGTAAGATTCACCTATACATATACACTATGTTAATATATTTCTGGTTAATACTAATTGTAATAATTCAAAAGAACAAAGTTATAATAATTCATTACTTTTTTTTTAGTGATAGTGAAGAGAAAACCGAAACATTATCGAACAATGTGAAGAACATTACATTTCCAGTAAAATATGAATCTTGGTTGACATTTATGAGGTATTTATGAGGTTTTTTTACTGTCTACCTTAAATATTCACAATTTTAATTTTTTGGTCACTAGAGAAGGCAAAGTGACATGTAATATAACAAAGCAGTATCTCATATAAGGAAACAGTATTATACTACAGGGTACCCATTGTTGGAAATGGTGTATACTCTACATTTAGTTACTGTATAGTAATCAGACATTTTTAAGATCACATGCAAGCAGCAAGGAAAATGTAATAAAAACCAAGGGGCCGATTATCTAAACCTTACCAGATCAGACATGGTTTTTCACGCCGACCTTTGCAGGGGCTGCCCTAGTGAAACTATTTTAAAAAGGGGGAAATCCCTGCGAAAGCTGAGATGTCTCCTATTGAAATTAATGGAGCTCACTGGAAAAGGAAACGTTGCCGTTTAGGGTGAAGTTAGCAATGAGCAGGGGGTGCACTTTAAAAATAAAATCCTACAGCCAATAGAAATCACATTACTCTGCTTTCTGCATATAGCATCTTAAAATCTGCGATATTTTTGTATGCATATGTTTTTATATTAGATTTTGAGTATTTCATTTGTAAGAAACTGTAGGGCGGTTGTGTTTAGAGAATTACTAAGGGATTTGAGAGAAAATTTCATACACGCCCATAGAACACCCATGTTCAGCCCATTTTATAAAAAAAACAACAATTACGCTTTGTATTTTGTAGTTATAAGTAGAAATTTGTATGCGTTTTTGCCAAAGGCGTCGCTACAGGGGTGAAAGGGGGGCTGCCCCCTTAGCACCACAGCCGTTATTAGAACTTGCTGCACGTGTTTGCCTAAGTAATAAATTAAGGGATAGTAAACCCCAAAATTTTCTTTTATGATTCAGATAGAACATACAAATTTAAACATCTTTCCAATTTAATTCTATTATTAAATTGTCTTCATTCTCTTGTTATCCATTGCTGAATGGACAGCACTGCACTACTGACAGGAAGGTGAAATATCTATTTAGCCAATCACAAGAGACAAATGTGTGCAGGTGTTCTAAAAAAAGTTGTCTACCATAGGAATGCACGACGTACGTCACGTCCGGTGACGTTAAATCAGCTGTTGGAGGTTTGTGGCGTTCACTGTGCACGCGCTAGAGGCCCAACCTCCTACTACAGCTGTTTAAGACACAATAGGTGACTGAGACAACTTATTTTAAAACACTGCGTGGGAAACATGGTTCGGTGTTCTCAGGGAATGCATTGATGATGATCTCAAGAAGGCCTACAGGAAGCTGGCCCTGAGGTGGCACCCGGGTAAGAGGAAGCTGGGTAGACACCATTTTACTACTGCCTCTCTAATAGTGGACAAGATGTGAGGTTGCAATCTATTCTGTTCTTATGACCGAGGTAGATGTAAGGCTTGGGGAAACATGAGGCTGTTGTTTATTGCCTCCACGTCAGTGATAGTTGTGAGGTTGCGGTTTGCTAATTTATTGTTACTTAATTCAGGGTGAGCAGACAGCCAAGGGGTTAACGCGATAATAGTGTCTATCCAGCTTCTTCTTACCCAGGTGCCACCTCAGGGCCAGCTTCCTGTAGGCCTTCTTGAGATCATCATCAATGCATTCCCTGAGAACACTGAGCATCTCATAGTGACACTTCATAGCTGAAACCCGATGTCATCTGTCTGTCATCAGCTTTTTTAAGGAGGTTGGGCCTCTACCGCATGCGCAGTGAGCGCCACGAACCTCAAGCAGCTGATTTACGTCACCGGAAGTGACGTGGTAGTCACATTCCTACACGGTAGACAACTTGTTTTAGAACACAGGCACCAATTAGCATCAGCTCCCACTAGTGTATGATATGTGCATATTCATTTTTTAACAAGGGATACTAAAGGAAAAAAAACACATTTGAAAATAGAAGTGAATTTAAAAGTGTCTTAAAATGACATGTTCTATCTGAATTATGCAAGTTTAATTTTGACTTTCCTATCCCTTTAAGAGCTGCAGAGACACTGGCAGCTGACATTTACACACACTGCTATGAGAACTTAACCCTATAAAGTTTATTAATCTGTGTGCACAGTGTAACGGGTTAAGTTCTAAGAGAAGTGAGGGTGTAAAGTGTAGTACCTTTTTGCTTTGTTTAGGTGATCTGTGCGTACCGGCAAATACAGGGCAAACAACATTTATTTTAAAATCTTGGACATTTGTTTCTCTAGCAGATGTTCCTTTCTCTAGCACCAGAATTCACCTTCAACCTCCTCCCCTTACCCTAAATCACAGCCTTCACCCTTTTGCTCTCTTAAGGTGGAATACTAAAGTTGCTTCTCAGTTTTTTATAATGTCATACAAACACACATATATATATATATATATATATATATATATATATAGTCCAAAAACTGGAAAGCCAAATTTGCAAATTAAACTTGTGTCTGAGACGGGGGAAACCCCGAAAACGTTAATACTTATTAAAGAAGTTTTATTTGCAAATTCTGTGGAGTGATTTCCAGTTTTTGGACTATGTATGACACTTTTTGAAATGCACCCCCCGGTTGTTGTGAGAGTTGAGGTGTGTTGGGCTCATTCGAGACATATATATATGGGGAGAGAGAGAGGGGGGGAGAGAGAGAGGGGGGGAGAGAGGGGGGGGGAGAGAGAGAGGGGGGGGAGAGAGAGGGGGGGAGATAGAGAGGGGGAGAGAGAGGGGGGAGAGAGAGGGGGGGGGAGAGAGAGGGGGGGAGAGATAGGGGGGGAGAGAGGGGGGAGAGAGAAAGGGGGTGGGGAGAGAGAGAGGGGGGGAGAGAGAGAGGGGGTGGGGAGAGAAAGAGAGGGGGAGAGAGGGAGGGGGGAGAGAGAGAGGGAGTGAGAGAGGGGGGAGAGAGAGGGGGAGAGAGAGAGGGGAGAAGGGAGAGGGGGAAGAGAGAGGGGGGGAGAGAGAGAGGGGGGGAGAGAGAGGGGGAGAGAGAGAGGAGGTGAGAGAGAGAGGGGAGGTGAGAGAGAGAGAGAGAGAGAGAGAGGGGGGGAGGGGGAGAGAGAGAGGGGGGAGAGAGATAGAGGGGGGAGAGAGAGCAAAAGAGAGGGGGGAGAGAGAGCGCAAAAGAGAGGGGGAGAGAGAGAGCGCAAAAGAGGGGAGGAAGAGTGCAAAAGAGAGGGGGGGAGAGAGAGAGCGCAAAAGAGAGGGGGGAAGAGTGCAAAAGAGAGGGAGGAGAGAGAGCGCAAAAGAGAGGGGAGAGAGAAAGAGCGCAAAAGAGAAGGGGGAGAGAGAGCGCAAAAGAGAGGGCAGAGAGGGGGGAGAGAGCGCAAAAGAGATGTGGGAGAGAGAGAGCGCAAAAGAGATGGAGGAGAGAGAGCAAAAGAGAGGGGGGAGAGAGAGCGCAAAATAGAGGGGGAGAGAGAGCGCAAAAGAGAGGGGGGAGAGAGAGCGCAAAAGAGAGGGGGGAGAGAGAGAGCACAAAAGAGAGGGGGAGAGAGAGAGCAAAAGAGAGGGGGGAGAGAGAGCGCAAAAGAGAGGGAGGAGAGAGAGAGCACAAAAGAGAGGGGGAGAGAGAGAGCAAAAGAGAGGGGGGAGAGAGAGCGTGCAAAAGAGAGGGGGAGAGAGAGAGCAAAAGAGAGGGGAGAGAGAGAGCGCAAAAGAGAGGGGGGAGAGAGAGAGAGCAAAAGAGAGGGGGGAGAGAGAGCGTGCAAAAGATAAGGGGGAGAGAGAGAGCTCAAAAGAGAGGGGGGAGAGAGAGAGCAAAAGAGAGGGGGAGGGAGAGAGCGCAAGGGGTGGGACCGCTGTTCTGCAAAAAATGGCCCGTATGAACGGGCTTTAGGACTAGTTATGTTATAAAGGAAGACATTAGATGCATTGCTGTTGTATTTTTAATACTTGCTTTCATTTTCCATTTATATCTGTGTTTTATCTTCTTATGAGAAAAATATAGACTGTTGTAATTGTTTTGTTGTCATCTTTATGTGTGTGTGTGTGTGTATGTACGTATGTGTGTATGTACTTATGTTTGTATGTATGTATGTGTGTGTGTGTATATATAATGTGTGTGTGTGTATGTATGTGTTTGTGTATGTATGTGTGTATGTGCAGTATGTATGTGTCTGTGTGTTTATGTATGTGTGTGTATATTTGTGTGTGTATATGAATTTGTGTGTATGTATGTGTGTGTATATACAGTATATATATGTCTGTGTGTGTATGTATTTGTGTGTGTGTGTGTATTTGTGTGTGTGTCTGTTTGTGTATGTATTTGTGTGTATGTATTTGTGTGTGTGTGTGTGTGTGTGTGTGTGTGTGTGTATGTATTTGTGTGTGTGTGTATGTATGTATTTGTGTATGTGTCTGTGTGTGTCTGTTTGTGTATGTATTTGTGTGTGTGTGTTTTTTCAGTTGTATGATTTAGTGATGAAAATTATTAGTGCCCCCCAGTTTTGACTGGTATCTTATGTGCCCCCCCTATATATTGTTCCTAGAGTCGCCACTGGTTTTTGCACATCCATTGTACTTAAATTACGATTTATGCTGTGTATATTTAAAGGGACATGAAACCCAAAAATGTTCTTTCATGATTCAGATAGAGAATACAATTTTAAACAAATTTCCAATTTACTTCTCTTATTAAATTTGCTATCCTTCTCTTGTTATCATTTGCTGAAAGGTTTATCTAGGAAAGCGCAGGAGCAGCAAATAACCTAAGTTCTAGCTGTTGATTGGTGGCTGCATATATATATATTGATTGTGATTGGCTCACTCATGTGTTCAGTTAGGAACCAGTAGTACATTGCTGCCCCTTCAACAAATGATACCAAGAGAATGAAACATTATATAATAGAAGTAAATTATAAAGTTGTATATCATTGTATTCTTTATCTGAATCATTAAAGAAACATTTTGGGTTTCATGTACCTTTAATATGTTTTATTCCTGTGTAATTTATATTTACATTTTTTTTGTCTATTAACAATACTTTAGGTGGATTCCAACATATACTTTAAATGTAAAATTAATATTTGTTACAGTCCGTGATGTAATATGTACCCCCTTTACAAATCATATGCACTTTAACATGTTTTATTCTTAATATATCAGTGCATTTTCACCTGGGACTTCCTGTCCACATAAAATGGTTTTATCAGCCTCCCAGAGAGACAACTTTAGTATTGAGGTACCAGTGAGCCATACTATCATTACTTCTTTATACCTTCCTTAGAAGCACCCCCTTTTCCTGTATGCTCAGTTGGAATGAGGTCTGTTACTTTGTTATAATTAAGAAAAATGAATTTTGACTTCTCCCATTAGAGCATATTTACTACTGCAAGGGTACAACCACCTGTGTCCATCACGACTGTGTGAAGTCTGTCAGTGGTCCTATCAGGCAAGCCTCCTGACGCACAAGAAAATTCCCTGGGGAGATCCACCAGGGAGATGTAGATTAGAGCATAGCCTTAGATGAGAATGAAGTGTAGCTGATCATCATTTGATAGGATTGTTTCTTCATCTGACCATCTGTACTAATGTGTGGAAAATTCTGCCCTGGCTACAGCCCACTGCAAATAAGGTTGTATTTTCTGGATTGTATGGCTTTCAGTCAGGGATGTTACTAAGTTCATTAAAAAAGACCCATTCAACCTTTTGCAAAGGGGGTTGTGGCGGTTTAGAGATAGGGTAGTGGGGACTTTGCGGTGAGCTATGTGGTGATTTAGGGTTTATTAGAGTAGGGGGCTTATGGTGATTTGGGTTGGCGCAGGAGTATGTGTGTTTTCCAACTTTTCTCTCTCCATTGATGTCAATTTAATTTGCATATCAAAGACAACGAAATTTAATATACTCAAAATATTGATATATGAGAGAAATCCTTTAAAAACAGTAGATAAATGTAATTAAATTTTAAAAATGTTAAGTTGTTTTTCATGTACACATTTTGGAAACTTAGATTAATCAGGTGTTAGTTAAAGGGACAATAAACACCTTAAGATTTTAATGTAAAATGTTTAATTATGCACAGTAAAACAACTTTGCTGTATGCTTTCATTATTTATTTTGCCCTCTTTTCATGTAATTTGTCAATGAAAATTGTGGAATTTCTAATTCTCAGAACATGAAAAGAACACTGCAGACTTCTGAAGGCTCACCCTGCTACATATCCTTCCCTAATTGGCTTTAACAGATAACATCTGCAAAACAGCTTTAGTATAAAACTTAATTTTATCCTATAGCATTTTCTAGTTTCCTAATTGTGAGCCAGGGCTGGACTAAAATTGGAGCAGCAGGTGCAGTGGCACCAGGGTCCAAGTGTTGGGGGGGGGGGGGGTCCATAGCAGCCAGTCTATCACAGACATCTGCAGAAACTGTGTGCAATCCCAACACTTGGGAGCCTTTTATTAGTGCTAGAAGCAGATCCACTCAATATCATTATACAGAGCACCATGTATATTATTACTTTTGCTTACAAATGAGTTACCTTTGGTGGGTGGGTGGATGGGTGGGGGACAAAAATAAAAATAAAATCCCTCTGTTGAGTAGGTCCATTACTTTTACTGATTTTGGGGTAGGTGCTATTCCAGTTTAAAAAAGAATGACATTCCCAACTGAAGAACAAATATATTCTGTGTTAAACATTTTACCTGGAATATAATCTACCTTCATATCTGCATTAATGTTGAAAGAACTTTCTAACCATTACTAAATATCATTATGCTTTCTTTTTCAAGCTCAACTAAAGAGGTCCATGTCAGTATTGCTGCAAATGATTCAATCCCGAACATAATTAATTCCACAGAATTGATTGGTCCTCAACTGAAACTCAGCTATGTGGTAAGAAACTAAGCATCTCCTATATAATAGATTTACTTTATTTTAAAGGACAGTCTAGTCAAAATAAAACTTTTATGATTCAGAAAGGGCATGCAATATTAAGCATCTTTACAGTTTACTTTTATCATCAAATTTGCTTTATTCTCTTTGTATTTTTTGTTGAAAGCTAAACCTAGGTAGATTCATATGCCAATTTCTGTTGTTGAAGGCCGCCTCTTATCTCAGTGCATTTTGACAGTTATTCATCTAGACAGAGCTAGTTCATGTGTGCCCTATAGATAACATTGTGCTTACTCCCATGGCACTGATTGACTACAATGCAAGTCTGCCAAAAGCACTGAAATAAGAGGGCAGTCTGCAGAAGCTTAGATACAAGGTAATCACAGAGGTTAAAAGTATATTAATATAACCGTGTTGGTTATGCAAAACTGGGGAATGGGAAATAAAGGGATTAACTATCTTTTTAAACTATAATTCTGGAGTAGACTGTCCCTTTAATTAATTACTTATGTAAATAATATATGTATTCTATTATTCCCCAATGGAGTCTCCTACACATAGGGCTAGATTACAAGTGGAGCGCTAAAAATCGCTTGCATGCAAGCGATATTAGTGTTTCATTTTGTAATACCACAGCACAATAATGTGCACTGGTATACAAGTAAATCACAATGTAAACACGAGCTCGCGTGAGAGCACGCTTCCATAGGCTCCTATGGGAGCCTCGTTCTGATGCCGTCAGAGACGGCATCAGAACCTTGGGCAGGGAAGGGGGTAAGTAGTGCAGCGATGGGGAGCATTTTTAAATATAAATGTATATCAGCGGTGAGCTGGTTGTACGTGCTTGTGCACGATTTCCCCATAGACGTCAATGGGGAGAGCCGGCTGAGAAAAAGTCTAACACCTGCAAAAAAGCAGCGTAAATCTCAGTAACGCAGCCCCATTGATTCCTGTGGGGAAACTAAAGTTATGTTTACACCTAACACCCTAACATGAACCCCGAGTCTAAACACCCCTAATCTTACACTTATTAACCCCTAATCTGCCGCCCCTGACATCGCCCACACCTACATTATACTTATTAACCCCTAATCTGCCGCTCCGGACATCGCCGCCACCTACATTATATTTATTTACCCCTAATCTGCTGCCCCAACGTCACCGCCACTATTCTAAAGATATTAACCCCTAAACCTAAGTCTAACCCTAACACCCCCTAACTTAAATATAAATTAAATAAATCTAAATAAAATTCCTATCATTAATTAAATTATTCCTATTTAAAACTAAATACTTACCTATAAAATAAACCCTAAGCTAGCTACAATATAACTAATAGTTACATTATAGCTATCTTAGGGTTTATTTTTATTTTACAGGCAAGTTTGTATTTATTTTAACTAGGTAGAATAGTTACTAAATAGTTATTAACTATTTAATAACTACCTAGCTAAAATAAATACAAATTTACCTGTAAAATAAAACCTAACCTAAGTTACACTAACACCTAACCTAACCCTACAATTAAATACATTCCCTAAATTAAATACAATTATATAAATTAAATACAATTAGCTAAATTACAAAAAAAAAAAACACTAAATTACAGAAAATAAAAAAATGACAAGATATTTAAACTAATTACACCTAATCTAATAGCCCTATCAAAATAAAAAATCCCCCCAAAATAAAAAACCCTAGCCTAAACTAAACTATCAATAGCCCTTAAAAGCGCCTTTTGCATGGCATTGCCCCAAAGAAATCAGCTATTTTACCTGTAAAAAAAAATACAAACAATCCCCCCAACTGTAAAACTCACCACCTACACAACCAACCCCCCAAATAAAACCCTAACTAAAAAACCTAAGCTCCCCATTGCCCTGAAAAGGGCATTTGGATGGGCATTGCCCTTAAAAGGGCATTTAGCTCTATTGCTGCCCAAAGCCCTAAACCTAAAAATAAAACCCACCCAATACACCCTTAAAAAAATCCTAACACTAACCCCCGAAGATTCACTTACCGGGAGAAGTCTTCATCCAAGCGGCAAGATGTCCTCAACGAAGCCGGCAGAAGTGGTCCTCCAGACGGGCAGAAATGGTCCTCCAGACGGGCAGAAGTCTTCATCCAGACAGCATCTTCTATCTTCAACCATCCGACGTGGAGCGGCTCCATCTTCAAGACATCCGGCGTGGAGCATCCTCTTCAATCGACGGCTTCTTCAGAATAAATGTGCCTTTAAGTGACGTCATCCAAGATGGCGTCCCTTAGGTTCCTATTGGCTGATAGAATTCTATCAGCCAATCGGAATTAAGGTAGAAAAAATCCTATTGGCTGATGTAATCAGCCAATAGGATTGAGCTCACATTCTATTGGCTGATTGGAACAGCCAATAGAATGCAAGCTCAATCCTGTTGGCTGATTGGATCAGCCAATAGGATTGAACTTCAATCCTATTGGCTGATCCAATCAGCCAATAGAATTTTTTCAACCTTAATTCCGATTGGCTGAATTCTATCAGCCAATCGGAATCTAAGGGACGCCATCTTGGATGACATCATTTAAAGGAACCTTCATTCGTTGTTAGTCCGTCGGAAGAAGAGGATGCTCCGCGTTGGATGTCTTGAAGATGGACCTGCTCCGCGTTGGATAGATGAAGATAGAAGATGCCGTCTGGATGAAGACTTCTGCCCATCTGGAGGACCACTTCTGTCAGCTTCATTGAGGACATCTTGCCGCTTGGATGAAGACTTCTCCAGGTAAGTGAATCTTCAGGGGTTAGTGTAGGATTTTTTAAGGGTGTATTGGGTGGGTTTTATTTTTAGGTTAGGGCTTTGGGCAGCAATAGAGCTAAATGCCCTTTTAAGGGCAATGCCCATCCAAATGCCCTTTTCAGGGCAATGGGAGCTTAGGTTTTTTTAGTTAGGCTTTTATTTGGGGGGTTAGTTGTGTGGGTGGTGAGTTTTACTGTTGGGGGGGTTGTTTGTATTTTTTTTTACAGGTAAAAGAGCTGATTTCTTTGGGTCAATGCCCCGCAAAAGGCCCTTTTAAGGGCTATTGATAGTTTAGTTTAGGCTACGTTTTTTTTTTTGGGGGGGGGGGCTTTTTTTATTTTGATTGGGCTATTAGATTAGGTGTAATTAGTTTAAAGATCTTGTCATTTGTTTTTTATTTTCTGTAATTTAGTGTTTGTTTTTTTGTAATTTAGCTAATTTTATTTAACCCCTTAAGGACCAGCGACGTACCCTGTTTGTCATTGGCCTTTTTTTGGGACTTGATTGTTTTATAGCGCGGTCTTGCCACCAGCGTTGAGACTGCTCTATTCCACAAAGCCTGCTGGAGGGAGGGTATTAATAGCGTGTTCTTGCTAGACTTGTGCTATTATGTCCTGAAAAAACCCTTAACGACCAGTGACATACAGGGTACATTGGGGTCATTAAAGGGTTCATTTATTTAATTGCATTTAATTTAGGCAATTTATTTAATTGTAGGGTTAGGTTAGGTGTTAGTGTAACTTAGGTTAGGTTTTATTTTACAGGTAAATTTGTATTTATTTTAGCTAGGTAGTTATTAAATAGTTAATAACTATTTAATAACTATTCTACCTAGTTAAAATAAATACAAACTTACCTGTAAAATAAAAATAAACCCTAAGCTAGCTATAATGTAACTATTAGTTATATTGTAGCTAGTTTAGGGTTTATTTTATAGGTAAGTATTTAGTTTTAAATAGGAATTATTTAGGTAATAATTGTAGGTTTTATTTATATTTATTTTAATAATATTTGTTAGGGGGTGTTAGGGTTAGGGTTAGACAGGTTTAGGGGTTAATAAATTTACTATAGTGGCGGGGACGTTGGGGATGGCAGATTAGGGTTTAATAATTGTAGGTAGGTGGCGGCGATGTTAGGGGCAGCAGATTAGGGGTTAATAAGTATAATGTAGGTGGCGGCGATGTCCGGAGCGGAAGATTAGAGGTTAATAAGTATAATGTAGGTGGAGGCGATGTTGGGGCAGCAGATTAGGGGTTAATAATATTTAACAAGTGTTTGCGAGGCGGGAGTGCGGCGGTTTAGGGGTTAATATGTTTATTCTAGTGGCGGCGATGTCCGGAGCGGCAGATTAGGGGTTAAAAATGTTATTATAGTGTTTGCGATGCGGGAGGGCCTCGGTTTAAGGGTTAATATGTAGTTTATGGGTGTTAGTGTACTTTTTAGCACTTTAGTTATGAGTTTTATGCTACAGCTTTGTAGTGTAAAACTGATAACTACTGACTTTAGAATGTGTTAGGAATCTTGGAGGTAGAGGGTGTACCGCTCACTTTTTGGCTTCCCAGCGCAGACTCGTAATACTGGCACTATGCAAGTTCCATTGAAAAAAGACTTTACGAAATTTTCGTACGTTGATTTGCGTTAAGGCCAAAGAAGTGTGTGGTACACCTATACCTGCAAGACTCGTAATACCAGTGGGCGTTAAAAAGCAACGTTAGGACCTGTTAACGCTGCTTTTTAAGCTTACTGCAAAACTCTTAATCTAGCCGAATGTAAACTACCAGTACACTGGGTAAAATCTTGCTTAGTAGATTGTAACAGGGACATTTACTACAGACAGTGGCACAATAGGCAGTGCAAACTTCGACACCCTTGTAATTAACCACAAATGTGTAGCGATTTTTAGTTCTATTACAATATATATTTTTATTATAAGACATGATACAAATAAAAAAATTGTCAGCAATGAAAGTGTATTGTCAATGTCTTCTCAATTTACTTGGTATCATCCATTTGATCAAAAGTGTCTAACCGCATATAAGCTTATATTAATCATATATGATGCTTGGTCAGACTCTTACACCACATAACCAAAACCAATCATGTTAACCTAAACAGCCAATGATGATGTAATCATTGTCATACTACTGACGGTCAATTCATGGATCTTTAGTTTAGCATTAACAGCAAAGTAAACCAATGTTCCATAAAAATTAGGTTGTCAAACGTTTAAATACAAATAGAAATGTATAAATAGAAAAAAAAGAGCACACTTCTGGCTCTCTTACAGCACACTATTTAAGAAATATGGTACTACAAATATTCCATGCAGGGACATTAAACACATCTTTTGTATAACTATTGTGCTTGTTCAACTCTCTCTAGAAAGGCAGAAAATAATATACCGTAACCTATTTTCTAAATGCTCCAAATTTGGCCTTAATTAATATGGGAAACAAAACTAACAAGGGTTTAAAATAGCTTTGTAAATCATAATAAATTCAAATTGGTAAATATTTTTAAAACATTTGTTGTTTATAGAGTTTATTTAGTTCAATTTGTAAAGTTAAAACAATGGAAAAGCCCATGGTTATTTTAACCTCAAAACCAATGCCTTAGTGTGGGGGTTTGTTCAGATGACCAGTAAATGAATTGTGCTAGTCCTAGCATTTGACTTCCTCTAAAAGCTCAGTATTGCCAAGAATTATTGTCTCTTTGTCTAGCTCTTGGTGTCTGCCTAGTATTTGATTATAAAAAGAGGAGCTTGGTATTGAAGAGCTAATCAGATCATTAGTACACTTTGTTATGCCTTGAAGTGAAAGATTTGAAGTGTATTAAAATTACACACTTCAAGATCAAAAGTAAATCTGTGTAATTTGTTTCACCCTTCAGTTGCACAGATGGATCTTGGCAGAAAGTAGAAATGAGAGGTTTTCAGCAATTCTTCAGAAGTTGACAGCAAATTACAAAACATTCTTGCTGGATAAATAATGGAATATTGCTGCCAAGTAAAACTTAACACAATCATTAAAATCTTGACAAAGGGAATGTATATAAGTAAAGTGGGGCCAAATTATCAAGCTCTGAATGGAGCTTGATGCCCCTGTTTCCACGCGAGCCTTCAGGCTTGCCGGAAACAGCAGTTATGAAGACCGCTGCTCCATAACGGATCCGCTGCCTCTGAGGCTGCGGTCTGCAATCCGCCCGATCCTATACGATCGGGCTGATTGACACCCCCTTCAATCGGCGAATCTGCAGGGGGCGGCATTGCACAAGCAGTTCTGGTGAACTGCTTGTGCAATGTTAAATGCACAATGCACAATGTCAGACAGACATTGATAAATTGGCCCCAGTAAGTCATCTTCTAGGAGGTCCATTCCCAATATGGAAGCACCTCTTGTGCTTTGTGTTGTAATTGTTACTCTTGTACAAATTGGATCTTTTAGTGATTTAGAACATTAAAGCCTTTGTATATATAAATAGTGAATATCTGCAATAAGCACTGCATTTCAAAAGCTCTGTATGCATAATATACATTTTACAAACATTTTGTTAAAAACTGCAAGTATCATGAACCTTGAAAGGCCTCTTGAATTTTCTTCTTATATACAGATAATTACAAATTTAATTTTGTGCCAAATGTCCCTTTAAGAACATAACATCTTTTTCATAACTGATTGAACTTGATATTTTAGGTAAGGCGAGCGTGAAGGAGTCAATAAACAAGATACAGTTTAAACTGTATTAAAACTGGACAATTAACATTTTGCTCTCAATTCATATGACCACCCAATAAATGGCCTTTATGATCTCTGGAGGGCACATAGTTGTCTTTTTATATCGCTTGTGTCCGTGTAAGTTTATGGGTTGCTCTCTTAGGGGCCGATTTATCAAGCTCCATATGGAGCCTGATGCCCCTGTTTCCGCACGAGCCTTCAGGAAACAGAAGTTATGAAGAAGCTGTCTAAAGACCACTGCTCCATAACTTGTCCGTCTGCTCTGAGGCCGCGGACAGAAATCAACCTGATCGAATACAATCGGGTTGATTGACACCTCCTGCTAGTAGTCGATTGGCTGCGAATCTGCATGGGACGGCATTGCACAAGAACTGCTTGTGCAATGATAAATGCTGACAGCGTATGCTGTCTGCATTTATCGATGTGCAGCGGATATGATACGCTACATTGTATCATGTCCGCTCACACTATGATAAATATACCCCTTAGAGTTGGACATGAAAGCAGAGAATGGTAATTTACAGACCAAACCTTGTGCCTTATTTGATTTATTATTTACCCATTATGCTAATATTGACCACAGTACTAAGCTTGTCTCAGCCAGATAATTCATAATAAGTTCACCGTAATTAGGATAGAGCTAGTGGGCAGATCAGTGGGACCACCATTCTATGTGCCCCATTTATCAAGTTGTTAAAGCAGCTTCAGGGCTCCAGTGAGCCTGCAGTGCTAGCTAAGTAGCAGGGGTCTTAAAACCACCTAAAATGTTGCATAATAAAATCATACTGATCTGATCAGGATGATTGACAGCTCCTGCTTGTGCGTGATTTTCTGCATGCTAGAAGGGTGCAGCATTTCACAATGTTAAATGCAGGTAGAGTATGCTATCCACTTGCAGTTAGGACAGGCGGACAGGTTCACAGTAGCGAACCTTTTCTGTTGTGCAATTAATAAATGGGGCTCTATAGCTAAAGATGATCATTTTATCACAAAAAAAAGAGACTCAAACAAGTCTTCTTCAAAAACTGGAAATAACAGATAAAAAATAATGCATCTAGCACCTAGCAGCACATCACCATGGCAGACCAGGCAAGTAGACACCTGCAAGTATATAATAGCTTCAAAACTTGTGCAGATTTGTGTGTTTTTTGTTTGAACTGAACAAAAACACTTAAAGGGATAGTAAACCCAAATATGATCTTTTATGATTCAGATAGAACATACGATGTTAAACAACTTTGCAATTTACTTCTATTATAAAAGTTGCTTCATTCTCTTGTTATCCATTGCTGAAGGAACAGCATATTGCACTACTGGCAGCTAGCTGAACACATCTAGTTAGCCAATCACAAGCGACAAATGTGTGCAGGCACCAATTAGCAGCAGCTCCCACTGGTGTATGATATGTGCGTATTTTTTTTCTACAAGGGATACTTAGAGAATGAAGCACATTTAAAAATAGAAGTGAATTTAAAAGTGTCTTAAAATGACATGCTCTATCTGAATCATGCAACTTTAATTTTGACTTTCCTATCCCTTTAAATAATTGCACCAGTAAATGATATGTTGTTACCTTTCTTTTACAGATTAGGAAGAGCGATTATATTCCAATGCCAACGGTCACATTTCAGTTTTCATTTCCTTACGTAACACCGGACAACAACAAACTCCTTTACCTCACTGATGTCTCTACATCCCAAGTAAGTTGTTTCATTGTTATTTAAGTTTGTTTACATTTCATAACATAACATTTCATAAACATTGTGGCTGAGTTTTCATAGTTGCCAATAAGTGTCAATTGTAAAACATTAAATATATTGATCCACAAAATTGAATTGCTTGTGCAATGTTAAATGCCGAGATCGTATGCTATCGGCATTCAGCGATGTCTGTCGGACATGATACGCTACAGACATTGATAATTCGGCCCCATTGGGTTAAATTACAAGTGAGGCACAAACGGTTTTGCACTAGTGCAATCGCCATTTACACTTCAATCCTTACTGCGATCTCAGAGCTGTGGTTAACTGTTTTCCGAAACAAAAAAGTTGCACAAAACACTTCAAAAATGCATTAAAAAGTGCAGTAACATCCATAATTATACTGTCTGATAAAAAATATATATATATTACACACAAATGTTATTAGGACTCAAAGATATGAGTTATGCAATATTCATATTTATTAAAGATTTTAACTATGCATTTACTGTAAATATTTCACATTTGCTAATGTGAATATGCTATGTTGTTTGTGCGATAGGTGTTTTTTTTTTAACTTTTTATTTTCTCTATTGACTTCTATGGGGAATGCATAAATGCGATTGAGTTTGCGCAATTTCAGGTGTTATGTTTTTTTTTCTAGTATTTTTTTCTCCATTGATTTCTATGGGGGAATACATGCATATTAACACGAAAGGTTAAGGGACAGTCTAGTCCAAATTAAACTTTCATGATTCAGATAGGACATGTAATTTTAAACAGCTTTACAATTTACTTTTCTCACCAATTTTGCTTTGTTCTCTTAGTATTCTTATTGGAAAGCTAAACTTAAGAGGTTCATATGCAAATTTCTTAGACCTTGAAGTTTGCCTCTTATACAAATGCATTTTGATAGTTTTTCAACACTAGAGGGTGTTAGTTCATGTGTGTCATATAGATAACACACTGCTCATGCACATGGAGTTACCTAGGAGTAAGAATTGATTGGCTAAACTGCAAGTCTGTCAAAAGAACTAAAATAAGGGGGCAATTTGCAAAGAATTAGATTCAAGGTAATCACAGAGGTAAAAAGTGTATTAATATAACTGTGTTGGCTATGCAAAACTAGGGAACGAGAAATAAAGGGATAATCTTTTAAAACAATAAAAATTCTGGTGTAGACTGTCCCTTTAAGTTTCAGTTTTTTGCGCTATTCCAGTTAACTTTTGCGAAAAATACGTTTTTTTTTGGAACTTGTAATATGAATGCAACATGACTAGCGCAAAAAGCTTAACTCTAGCGGCGTTTTCACGATCGCAAAAATAGAATAACAAACACTGCTCCACTTGTAATCTAGTCCATTGTGTATAATAGATGCTTTATCATAGCTTTTATTACTGCCTAAATATACTATCCATGTGCACATAGCCCCAGGGTAGAGCTTTCAAAGGCCAATGAAAGGCACTTCTTGTACACATATACCTGTACTGATATATTGTTCTCTGATGTCATTTATATATACTTTGTCATACAATTATTTATTTAAGAATTGAGCATTAAAAAGTGGAAATCACACAAACAAAATTGTAAGCACATGCCGTGACTGTAGCAGATTTGAGCAAGAATCTCACTAAAGAATAATAAACCTAAATTTACATTACTTTAAAGTGAATGTAAAGTTTGCGGAATGAGTGCCCGGTTTTTAAAAATCCTATTAAAAACAGGGGCACTTTCATTCATCAAAATTTACATTCACTTTAAGCCTCATTAGGCTTCACATGAAACAGACAAAGCTGTCAATATTTTAATTTAGCATTTAGGGGCTGATAAAAAGCTCTCTGCTCTGGTGAGATTATTTGAGACATCTCATCAGTACTGTGAGGTCCCTAAAATCATTTTAGAAACAAACATTTTGGGGCCAATTTAACAAAGGTCTGTCAGACAGGTCCGACAGACCTCGCTAAATGCGAAGAGCAATACGCTCTCCGTATTCAGCACTGCACTAACAGCTCTTGTGAGCTGCTGGTGCAACGCCGCCCCCTGCAGATTGGCCGCCAGCAGGGGGCGTCAATCAACCCAATCGTACTTGATTGGGTTGAATTGCAGCAATGTCTGTCCGCCTGCTCAGAGCAGGCGGACAGGTTATGGAGCAGCGGTCTTTAGCACGGGGCTTGATAGATATGCCCCATACGCTTGAGATCTATTTACGTCATTATTCATAGTTATGTGTCTGAAGAAGAGACACATTCATTAGATTATAATGCTCAGAAAAAGCCCCCAAAGATTTTGTGGGATTATTCTCTAAGCCAGCGAGTCTTTAATCATCAGGACCTTAGTGACTATAATAACACTTTCATGTGCCTTTATATTGTTCTTTATCCAAAAAAAGATTAATGCAGATGTATTCACAGAAAAAAAAACAAGTGTAAAGTTTTAGGGCTCCATGTACGAAGCAGCGAAAACTGCTCCGGAGCCCATGTGGGGCAAGTTCACACACGCAACCCCACTTTGCGCAATGTAAGAAGCATCTTACACTCTTCCCCACCTCCGAAGTGGCGAAGATTAACCACAGAGAGCTTGCTCGCTCTCGGTGATTGAAAGTTCCTTTACTCACTTGATTGGTCATGCAAATGAAAGTACAGAAAGTAGAAGCTCAAAATTATTAAGTCTAGCAAGCCCCTTTCCTCCTTTGGCTGTTTTACATATTGAGAACAGGTGGGATTAACAAGAATCTGCAGCCACTTCTCTGATTGGCTGGAATATATTTATTTATTTGATTGCTTCTTTAGCCATCAAATGACAAATCAGAAACTAATGCAGTAAACTTTCTGCTATTGGCTGGCATATCATGAGCTGCTAATTGGTCACAATTTCTCAATCACATTTTTTTAAAGGTCTCTAATTTATCTACAGACTATGGGGCCTAGTTATCAAGCCGTCAACCTCAAATACGCTGGAATTCCGCAGCGTATTTGTGGCGAGGCTGATTCGCCTTAGTTATCAAAGGCTAGAGACCGGCAAAAGTAGAATTTAGTGACGTAAGCTTCGATCCGCCGGACTCAGTCCGACACAGATCGATTCTTACGTCACTCCAGATGTTCCGCACACAAGTGCGGCACAATCTGACTACTTTTGCTAGTTATCAAAAAACTAGCAGGTACGCTCGGCACTTTTCCGGCCCAGCGTACCTGGTTTTCAAACCGCCACCCTGGAGGCGGCGGATCCCATAGGAATCAATGGGAGTCTGACCATAGCGAAAGTACAAGTTTGCTGCTGCCAGACATCCCATTGATTCCTATGGGAGATGTCTGCACCTAACACCCTAACATGTACCCCAAGTCTAAACACCACTAATCTGTCCCCCCTACACTGCCGCAACTAAATAAAGTTATTACCCCCTAAACCGCCGCTCCCGGAGCCCACCGCAAGCTACTCTATACATATTAACCCCTAAACCGCCGCTCCCTGACCCCGCCGCAACTATAATATATGTATTAAACCCTAAACTGCCGCTCCCGGAGCCCACCGCCACCTACATTATACCTAGTAACCCTTATCCTGCCCCCCCTATACCGCCGCCCTCTATAATAAAGTTATTAACCCCTATCCTGCCGATCCCGCGCCTCGCCGCAACTAAATAAATAGTTTAACCCCTAAACCGCCGCTCCCGGACCCTGCCGCAACCTATATTAAATTTATTAACCCCTAATCTGCCCCCCCCTACACCGTCGCCACCTATAATACATTTATTAACCCCTATCCTGCCCCCCACTACAACGCCGCCACTGTAATAAATTTATTAACCCCTAAACCTAAGTCTAACACTAACCCTAACACCACCTAACTTAAATATTAATTAAATAAATCTAAATAATATTTCTATTATGAACTAAATTAATCCTATTTAAAACTAAATACTTACCTTTAAAATAAACCCTAATATAGCCACAATATAACTAATAATTATATTGTAGCTATCTTAGGATTTATTTTTATTTTACAGGCATCTTTCAATTTATTTTAACTAGGTACAATAGCTATTAAATAGTTATTAACTATTTAATAGCTTACCTAGCTAAAATAAAGAGAAATTTACCTGTAAAATAAATCCTAACCTAAGTTACAATTAAACCTAACACTACACTATCATTAAATAAATTGAATAAATTAACTACAAATAACTACAATTAAATACAATTACATAAACTAACTAAAGTACAGAAAAAAAAGGTAAGTTACAAAAAAAAAAAATAGGTTACAAACATTTTAAAAATATTACAACAATTTTAAGCTAATTACACCTAATCTAAGCCCCCTAATAAAATAACAAAGCCCCCCAAAATAAAAAAATGCCCTACCCTATTCTAAATTAAAAAATTTCAAAGCTCTTTTACCTTACCAGCCCTTAAAAGGGCCTTTTGTGGGGGCATGCCCCAAAGAAAACTGCTCTTTTGCCTGTAAAAGAAAAATACAACCCCCCTCAACATTAAAACCCACCACCCACATACCCCTAATCTAACCCAAACCCCCCTTAAAATAACCTAACACTAATCCCCTGAAGATCATCCTACCTTTAGTCGTCTTCACTCAGCCGAGCCACCGATGGAACTGAAGAGGAGATCCGGAGCGACAGAAGTCATCATCCAAGGGGCGCTGAAGAAATCTTCCATCCGATGAAGTGATCCTCCAGTCGGCGCTGAAGAAGTCTTCCATCCGGGCGATATCATCTTCCAAGAGGCGCTGAAGAAGTCTTCTATCCGGGCGATGTCATCTTCCAAGCGTGGTCTTCAATCTTCATCCCGCCGACGCGGAACATCCTTCTTTACCGACGGACTACCGACGAATGAAGGCTCCTTTAAGGGACGTCATCCAAGATGGTGTCCCTTCAATTCCGATTGGCTGATAGGATTCTATCAGCCAATCGGAATTAAGGTAGGAAAAATCTGATTGGCTGACTAGTCCGTCGGTAAAGAATGATGTTCCGCGTCGGCTGGATGAAGATTGAAGACCCCGCTTGGAAGATGACATCGCCCAGATAGAAGACTTCTTCAGCGCCTCTTGGAAGATGACATCGCCCGGATGGAAGACTTCTTCAACGCCGACTGGAGGATCACTTCATCGGATGGAAGATTTCTTCAGCGCCCCTTGGATGATGACTTCTGTCGCTCCGGATCTCCTCTTCGGTTCCATCGCTGCTCGGCTGAGTGAAGACGACTAAAGGTAGGATGATCTTCAGGGGATTAGTGTTAGGTTATTTTAAGGGGGGTTTGGGTTAGATTAGGGGTATGTGGGTGGTGGGTTTTAATGTTGGGGGGGTTGTATTTTTCTTTTACAGGCAAAAGAGCTGAATTCTTTGGGGCATGCCCCCACAAAAGGCCCTTTTAAGGGCTGGTAAAGTAAAAGAGCTTTGAACTTTTTTAATTTAGAATAGGGTAGGGCATTTTTTTATTTTGGGGGGCTTTGTTATTTTATTAGGGGGCTTAGATTAGGTGTAATTAGCTTAAAATTGTTGTAATATTTTTTAAATGTTTGTAACTTATTTTTTTTTTTTTTTTGTAACTTAGCTTTTTTTTTTTTTTTGTACTTTAGTTAGTTTATGTAATTGTATTTAATTGTAGTTATTTGTAGTTAATTTATTTAATTCATTTAATGATAGTGTAGTGTTAGGTTTAATTGTAACTTAGGTTAGGATTTATTTTACAGGTAATTTTGTATTTCTTTTAGCTAGGTAGTTATTAAATAGTTAATAACTATGTAATAACTATTCTAACTAGCTAAAATAAATACAAAGTTACCTGTAAAATAAATATAAATCCTAAGATAGCTACAATGTAATTATTAATTACATTGTAGCTATCTTAGGGTTTATTTTACAGGTAAGTATTTAGTTTTAAATAGGAATAATTTATTAAAGTATAGTGTAGTGTTAGGTGTAATTGTAACTTAGGTTAGTTTTTATTTTACAGGTAAATTTCTCTTTATTTTAGCTAGGTAGCTATTAAATAGTTAATAACTATTTAATAGCTATTGTACCTAGTTAAAATAAATTGAAATTTGCCTGTAAAATAAAAATAAATCCTAAGATAGCTACAATATAATTATTATTTATATTGTAGCTATATTAGGGTTTATTTTAAAGGTAAGTATTTAGTTTTAAATAGGATTAATTTAGTTCATAATAGAAATATTATTTAGATTTATTTAATTAATATTTAAGTTAGGGGGGTGTTAGGGATAGTGTTAGACTTAGGTTTAGTGGTTAATAATTTTATTACAGTGGCGGCGGTGTAGTGGGGGGCAGGATAGGGGTTAATAAATTTATTATAGGTGGCGGCGGTGTAGTGGGGGGCAGGATAGGGGTTAATAAATTTATTATAGGTGGCGATGGTGTAGGGGGGGCAGGATAGGAGTTAATAAATTTAATATAGGTTGCGGCGGGGTCAGGGAGCGGCGGTTTAGGGGTTAAACTATTTTAGTTGCGGCGAGGTGTGGGATCAGCAGGATAAGGGTTAATAACTTTATTATAGAGGGTGACGGTATGGGGGGGCAGGATAGGGGTTACTAGGTATAATGTAGGTGGCAGCGGTGTCCGTGAGCGGCGGTTTAGGGGTTAATACATTTATAAGAGTTGCGGCGGGGTCTAGGAGTGGCGGTTTAGGGGTTAGTAACTTTATTTAGTTGCGGGGGGCTCCGGGGGCGCCGGTATAGGGGGTAGAACAGTGTAGTTTAGTGTGGGTGCTTAGTGACAGGCTAGCAAGAAAGCTGTAAAAAAGCCGAAGAGCAGCGAGATTGGATGAGTGATAACTCTCACAGTCCGCTGCTCATCGCCTCGTACTTGGTGCGCGGCTTTTTGACAGCTTTTTTGATAACAGGCGAATTTTTGCAGGTCCGCGGCGGCGATGTGAGGCGAGCTTAGGCGGGCGTATTGGGCCGGCGAAGACAGGAAAAGTATACACGTTGATAACTACCCCCCTTTGTCTAAAGTATTGGTACACTTGCATTTTAAAGGCTTGCTACTCTTGTTTTTTTGTGTTTCTCTCTTAAAATGCAACTGGAGTTCACCAAACTTCATTCTGACAAGCCACAGTCCTTCTGGGAAAATGTCCTTTGGACAAAAGAAACAAAAGTAGAACTTTTTGGCAAATTAAAATGAACTTTTTTCTAAGTGAAGAACATTGGAATTTAACATATTTATTTTCAAAACATTAAAACATGCTAAAAATTAATAAAATGATATTGCATATTACAAGGAAATTGACTGGGAAGGGCTCAAAAGTTTATATGTATATATATATATATATATATATATATATATATATATATATATATATATATATATACTGTACATACACATAAATATTTAGATATATGTATGTATGTATGTATTTATGTATGTTTGCCTACACATAAATACACATGTATACACAAATAGATATGTATATATACACATATACACAAATTAAGAGCCCTTTCCAGTCAAATACCTTGGCATATACCATATCCCTTTTTAACCCTTTTAAAATAATTTTATCAATATTAAAACAATATTTTTACTAAAAACATGACCAGTCAAACATTATACTCTATTATTGGTTACAGTTAATATAAGTGAAATAAATAAATATATTGCTATTATTATTATTATTAGCCTGATTTAAGGCTTTTGTTTAAAAAATCTCAAATCTAAATCGTCAAACATGATCGTATTAATATGGTCAACTTAGGTTGCATTTATGGTTGTAAATATGAATGTACAGTTTTATAACATATAATATTGCAAATATGGCCCATTTTATCTTAATCACTAGCATACAACATAGCTATATAAAATGCATACATAGGGGCCGATTTAAGAAGCTGTGATTGCCGCTGTTTCCGCGCGAGCCTTCTGGCTCACCGGAAACAAAAGTTAAGAAGTAGCGGTCGCATGACCTCTGAGGTGGCGGATATCAATAAACAAAATCAAATACGATCAGGATAATTGACACCCCCTGCAAGTGGCCGATTGGCCGCGGATGTGCAGAGGGCGGTTTTGCACAAGCATTTCACATGAAATGCTTGTGCAATGATAAATGCAGACAGCGTATGCTGTCGGCATTTATCTGTGTTGGGCGGACATGATCCGCTGTCCGACACTTGATAAACTGGCCTCATAGTAACTTTATTTTGTAACAGTATTATAATATACTATATTTCGGAATCTAAAGTTAATATTTTATTTTTATAGAACGTCAATTGCAGTGTTGATAAACTTTTGGATTCATTGGGGATAAATTCTGGACAAATACACACAGTTCAAATGTTTAAAGAACAGTTAAGGGATACCATATTGGTAAGTCTTGTAAAAATTAATACAATGTGGATTCCAACACTGAATATCACTTGTCGGCTCAATTATATTTTGTCCTTAATTTTTGTCAAGAGCATTATATACAAATATTTTATTTATCATTAAGTCAATAAGGAGCAGGTTCATTTACATGTTAATTTTAAATTTAATAATTTTATGGTTGGCTTGGACAAATCGATTTATATTATTAAAGTTTTGTTTTAAATATTATTTTAAAAGCATTGTTTAAGCTAGTAATACTTTTTTTTTGGTGATGAAATATAATATAACCATGAGCTCTGTTTCAGTCTGTTAGAAAAGATATTTGAAGGAACTTACACAGTTCAGTAATGTGTTTTCAAAATTAAAAGCTATTATGTTAAGGTATTCTGGGGTAGAAACTATTCTGAGCAGAAATGTCTTACTATGATATAGTGTCACTAGAGTGTCTCATTGGGTTACCACGCCGAGCCATTCTCTAGCAAGTATTTAAGAGCCAGCTGTAGCAATGAATATTCCAGGCCAGAGTGCCTTTGGTCTGCGTACTATTATCCATGGGCTAATTTATGCATTTATTCTAAATATTTGGGGTACAAACACCATTACACATCATTCTTATTTTGTGTTTCTTTGAATGGTTGTGCACTGGAGAAATAATAAACAGTCTGGTACTTTAAATTGAGAGCTAGCAATCAACCAATAACCATTCTTATATTAGTTTTGAATTTGTTTTTTGGCTTTCCACACATTTTTTTGTGGGTTGTATAATTCTACTCTTGAGTTTGGAGCCATTATTTGGATTTTAATTAGACTAGCTAGAAGATTTGGAGGCCATTGTTTGTGCTTAGACACTCCTGGGTTGGTGTTTGGGTCACCTTGTAAGTATCCATTTGGGATATTTGGTTTACTACTTGTTACTAATGTTTCTATTTTAGTCACTTGCATTAAAACATAAATGACAAACACATATAATTAAAATTAGCCATATGTAACCCATCACAATTACTACTCCAGGTTACCTGATCCTGCTACAGTCCTTCCTGTATAGTGCAAGCAGCACAAAGAACAGGCTGAGACTCACCATCCTGTTACATATCTGTTCCAGAGTCTCTCAAATGGCACATTCTCCACTCCTCACACTGTGACTCCTATGGTTGCCAGATATCTTCCACAAAATAATTTAACCATAGGTGAAAAGGCACAGGTGGTAGGTGGGATTATACAGTGCTCCTCCCCAAAGCTTTACCTTAGAGAGAACATTTGGCCTCACTATATATATATATATATATATATATATATATACATATTTCACAGCTGAGCAGTGATTTAATCCCCATGGCTGCAAGTAACATGCAAAGCAATTGACACACACACAGCAGTAAATTAACCCAACCTTGATTGCCAGTAATACACACCAAGTATAGTTACCTCAGTAGTTACACATCACACACGCAGAGTAGTGTTTTGACAGCCCAACAACTGCCAGTATCCCATAAGACAGCAATTTTTTTGTTTTACCCTCTTCGACTGCCAGTAACACAAAATAGTGCATGTGCAATGTTATTTCTTTTTGGGACATATTTGTAATGCACAGTGGCATAGAGGGCCTTTAAAATGTATCTGCCCCTTAGAGAACTATAAAAATCTGGACATTTAAGTATACAGTATTATTACATAGATTTTTCTGGACAGCCTGCTGTAATACTGGACGCTCCAGTTGAATACTGGACACTTGACAACCCTAGAGACTCCTGAGAGTGGGCTAACAGCCCTAGAACAATGCTTAACTGTGGTGATATCTCTATTTATTTTAAATAACTTTATTAAAAAGAAACATTATTAAAATAAAATCTTAAAAACACAATCATTAATGTTTCTGTAAGGGCCTATTCCTGCATTTAAAGTAGAGCACCAATGGAACCAGGATGATTAGGAGTAGTCAGGTCCTGTATTCTAATAAAATATTTTATATCTATTAAATATTAAATCAAAGTGATAAAAGAAGGCTAATTCCACATACCGTGCATAGTTTTTTTTAGGAATATCAAAGAAGCCGCAAAGAGCACACACAAGGCAGTCATCATCATCTTTGGCTCCGTAATAGTCTGTAAAATGCTGCTACTAAGTGACTAGTTTAAATGTATGAAATTACATATTTTTATTTGTGTCTGCAAGAAAGACAAAACATAGTTTAGTTTGAAACTGTCAAACAGAAAACTCTACAAAGTTCTAAAAGTTTTGAATTTAGGCCTTTATGTCTGAATTATCAGAACAATATTTAAATATTAAAGGAACATTACACACTAAATACATCTTCTAATTATGGGTCACACATTTTTGGAACCTTGGTTCACTACAGGTATCTGAAGTATAGTTACTGTATATTTGCAAACACATCAGCACTGGAATGCATTGAAAGCTAATTTTCAGCATGATCACACCCATGACCAGAGGGGAATAACCTCAATATTATGATTATAAAATGTATCTAGTGTTTATTGCCCCTTTAAAATAATGTATGTATAATAAAAGCTAATTTTCCATTTTCTGTACAATTTTTTTAAAGTGTATTTTTATGTTAACAGGATTGTAAGAGATATCCTTGTTCATCATTTCTCTGTACTGTTAAATCTTCTGATATTACTTATGTGAACATCTCATTAAGATTATGGAAAGCAACCTTCATAAAGGTAATTAAACAATAATTTATGTTTCCCTATAATATCTCATCTCCACTTGTTCAGAATGAATTAAAATGTACTTTTTGAACAATATTTTACTAATCTATTTACTGAGTCAGTAAGGATTGCTACCATCTAATAATGAAATGGTAATTGTGTAAACTATATAATACCTAAGTTATCTGTCCGTACATTCATGATTCAAGTAGAGCATACAATTTAAAAAATGCAATTAACTTCTGATATCAAGTTTACATCTTTCTCTTGATATACTTGGTTGAAACGTAGCTACTTTCCATTAGAGCATACTGAGGTTGCGTTTTGAGCACTGTGGGGTAGATTTAGCAAGCAGCGGATGCTGCTTTCTATGCCCGAAGTGGCTGCATTATTTCGATATTGTTTAGCTTAAAATAGAACAAATACTGAATTTTAGCTAAACATTTACATTCATTTTCATTAAAACAAATATAAATGTTTCAAAGCTACAGGTGTAAAGTTCACCTGTATCTATAATTCTCAACCTAATGGGCTCTAGAGAGCCCTGGCAGAGCTAACAGGAGGCTGGTGCAATTATTCGGATAGAGTAAAAAAGAACAAGGGTAACTCCTCTTGATTAGAATCCCAAATTTTTATTTGAACAGGATCAGACACAGAAAACCACAACGTTTCGGGGTCAGTACCCCTTAGTCATGTGATAACAAACACACACACCACACCTGTTTAAATAGGCTGGGCCAGGTAATTGCTCCATCATATTAACTCTTTCAATACTGGTCAAGGGTGGCATAGCATGACAAACAGGAGGCTTAGCGTGCTCGGCTCCCAAGACCTGCACACTCTCCAGAGCGCATTAGGGAAAGTATTGTACCCCTAAAAAGTAATTTAAAGAAAACAAATTAATACTAGTGAATTGCTGGTGCAATTATTCGGATAGAGTAAAAAAGAACAAGGGTAACTCCTCTTGATTAGAATCCCAAATTTTTATTTGAACAGGATCAGACACAGAAAACCACAACGTTTCGGGGTCAGTACCCCTTAGTCATGTGATAACAAACACACACACCACACCTGTTTAAATAGGCTGGGCCAGGTAATTGCTCCATCATATTAACTCTTTCAATACTGGTCAAGGGTGGCATGACATGCAAATTAAAAACAAAAATTAAAATGTAAGGAGGCCTCAAGAGAATATTTCTATACTTATATCATCCAATCAGGATGATATTACATACAGATATAGAGAAAATTCAATCATATTCTAAAATACATATTTGCATTATAGTTCACTCTGCAATTGCTGGAAAACAATTTAGTAGCTCTTCTCTAAGTTGAAGAAAGTATATACATATGGGGGGAATGGAGAGTGATAACTCACTGTACCCCAAAAAAATACATATGTATATACATAGATACACGCACATATATATATATATACACACACATATGCATATATATATATATATATATATATATAAAAAGCAAGCAGGGCATCAATAGAAAATAGACCAGTCAATTTCTCGGTTCATCCCCTTCGGTTCCAAGGTATCCAACTTAAAAATCCAATAGGATTCACGTTGTTTCAGTAACAAAGTTCTGTTACCGCCCCGCCTAGGGGTCTTAACATGATCAATAACTTGGAAGCGAAGTTGGCTCACATGATGCCCTGCTTGCAAAAAATGATATGCTACTGGGGCAGTCAATACCTTACACCTAATATTGCTTTTGTGTTCCGTGATGCGGTCCCCTACCCGTCTGGTAGATTCGCCTACATAGGCACGCCCACACGGACACTTTATCAGGTAGATTACAAAATTGGTATTGCAGGTGTAATAATCCTTAAATTTAAATTTATACCCAGTTTGAGGATGTACAAAGTGTGGACTTCTAATGATGGAACCACAGATTACACAACCCAAAGAAGGGAAAACAGCCCAAATTCTTTTTTGTAATGTATCCCTGTTGAGGTGATCTGCCAGGGCCCACATCGGCCTTAACAAGTGAATCCTTCAGGCTCATGTTACGTTTATATGCTGGCATTGGGTAATGGCAGAACTCCTCAACATTAGGTATACAGTTTTGTAGAATAGCCCAATGTTTGCGAATAATTCGAGTAATTTGCTGACTTTGTCTACAATAGCTCGAGACAAAAACCAACCTCTTTTCCTTATCATGAGAGGATTTGGTTTTAAATAGCGTGTCTCTATCAATAGCAGCCACTGTCTGTATGGTATCTTGTACCAGCTTCACTGGGTAGCCTCTTTGAATAAATTTTTCCCCCATCTCAGACAGTCTAGTCATAGATTTATCAGGATCATCAACAATCCTTTTAACCCGAAGCATTTGGCTTCGTGGGAGAGATTTTACAAGGGGTAGTGGATGAGCACTATCATAGTGAAGAAGGCTATTTCTATCAGTTGCCTTTCTGAACAGGTCAGTTTTAAAACCCATACCATGTTTGATGACAGTGACATCTAGAAAATCAATACTGAACGCACTCCACACAAGCTTAAACTGTATATTATTGGTGGAGTGATTTAAGTCAGCTACAAAGGATTCCAGGGCCCCAACGTCGCCCAGCCAAACCCCAAAAATATCATCGATGTAGCGCCACCAAGTGGCGCCACACCGACGATACTCTGGGTGTTCAAAAACAAATCTCTCCTCAAAGAGGTTCATAAAAATGTTGGCATAATTAGGGGCGAAGTTGGAGCCCATGGCGGTTCCCTGTTGTTGCATGTAAAACTGATCCTCAAATAGGAAGTAATTGTTGTACAAGATAATTTCCAGCAATTGCAGAATAAAAGAGATCTCAAGGATAGAGTATAAACCACTTGAGTGTAAAGCACTACTTACAGCCCCGATACCACCAGCATGTGATATAGATGTATAAAGGCTGGTGACGTCGAGGCTGAAGAGTATCACCTTGTCTGTGGGCAATATCAGATTATGAATTTTAGTCAAAAATCGTTAGTATCCTTTATGAAAGTGCATGACTGCTCCACCATTGGTCTCAAAATTTTATCCAAGTAGATAGCTATATTAGAGAAAATTGAATTGGTGCCTGCCACAATGGGGCGACCAGGTGGAGCAGTCATGGACTTATGGATCTTGGGGAGGACATACATCACCGGAGTGACAGGATCCTTCACCTGCAAGAATTGACTAGTTTTTTTATCAATGATATTCAACTTCAGTGCAGCATCAATCGTAACCTGTATCTCTTGTTTTAATTTAAAAACTGGATTGTATGGGATAGCAATGTATACAGATTGATCACTGAGTTGACGATAAATTTCCTGCTTATATTCAGACTTATTAAGAACAACAGTAGCACCGCCGTTATCGGCTGGCTTCAAAATAATGCCGTTGTTCTTCCTAAGGCTGCCCAAAGCTTGATAATCTGTTTTAGAAAAATTGCCCTTTTGAGCATGTCCCTTTAATTTCTGTTTATGCATATGTTGCTGCAATTTATTAAGATCTGATAAAACCAATTGCTCAAACGTTTCTATGCCATGGTGTGTGTGTTGTGGATAAAACACACTTTTATTTCTCAAGCCTAAAGTTGGTGAGTGTGGCAGTCACTCCAAAGGAGTACCCTCTACCCTGGGTTTATAGCTGGTGCTGGACTATATTCATTCTACATATTGTCTTTTCTGCCCAGTCCGTGCACTGCAACACCCTGCAATGTCTACTAAAGAGGATATTACAGGCTCTCAGACTTTTGTATACTCTGATTTAGAGGCCTCAAGGATAACAACCCTAGTGCGTGGGTCACGGAATTTTTTACATACAGTACCTGCTGATGCAGCAGGGACACAATATGAGAAACTCTCTAAACGCTTGTTAGCTTATGATCTCCATGCCGTGACACTCATTGAATATTTCAGAGTGAAGCGCATCCCACGGGGATTGCGCATGAACACACGTCCCACTTTACTCAAGGACAACTCTGAATACTGCCGCAAATTTGAACTCATACTTAACAAGTGCTCTTTTGATATTATCGTCCTCACAGTGGAGTACTTACAATTGGAGATTGAGGAAATCAAGGGCAACATCACGAAACGAGGATGAACTGAGGCAGACAACTTCAGCTGACAGCTTTGATAAATTGATGTCTTATAGTCGGAATCTGCTCGCTGAGATGAGGAAAGGCATTGAAGAACGGAAGCGGCTGAAATTCCAGCGTGATGAGCAGGACTACTCATCCAATCGAGTATACCGGTGGATCTATGACCCTCAGGGTAAGACGCGACGCATCACTTCCGGTTCACGCAGACGGCAACAGAATCAACCAGGAGGAATGAGCAACAGTGGCTCAGACTCATCGGATTTTACCATGAGCGACAGCGAAGGTATTCCAGGAAGCGTGGGGGCCGTAAGCACAGGCGGTGCTCAAGCAAACAAGATGAAGCAAGTGACAAAGTCTCAAGTGGTAAGAGCTACAAGGTCCTGCAAGACATAGTGATTAATTGTTCAGATTACAACTTGGACTCTAATGAAGCAGCAGTACTACAAAGGGGTTTATCTTTTTGTCCTTCCAGTGACTGTAATGTTTTTGAGACCTATAAGGACATTTTTCATTTTTTCAGAAATATTAGGCTAAAGTATTGGCACACTAAACCCCAGGGGGTATATTCTGGACTGGGGGAAGTTAAACCGAATGTTACTTCTATATCTAATGGTAACAATAGCATTGTAACTCCAGTAGCAGTTCAAAACATTGTTAATCCTGTCTTTAACCACTCACTGAAAATAGGTGATTTAGGCTTGAGAAATAAAAGTGTGTTTTATCCACAACACACACACCATGGCATAGAAACGTTTGAGCAATTGGTTTTATCAGATCTTAATAAATTGCAGCAACATATGCATAAACAGAAATTAAAGGGACATGCTCAAAAGGGCAATTTTTCTAAAACAGATTATCAAGCTTTGGGCAGCCTTAGGAAGAACAACAGCATTATTTTGAAGCCAGACGATAAGGGAGGTGCTACTGTTGTTCTTAATAAGTCTGAATATAAGCAGGAAATTTATCGTCAGCTCAATGATCAATCTGTATACATTGCTATCCCATACAATCCAGTTTTTAAATTAAAACAAGAGATACAGGTTATGATTGATGCTGCACTGAAGTTGAATATCATTGATAAAAAAACTAGTCAATTCTTGCAGGTGAAGGATCCTGTCACTCCGGTGATGTATGTCCTCCCCAAGATCCATAAGTCCATGACTGCTCCACCTGGTCGCCCCATTGTGGCAGGCACCAATTCAATTTTCTCTAATATAGCTATCTACTTGGATAAAATTTTGAGACCAATGGTGGAGCAGTCATGCACTTTCATAAAGGATACTAACGATTTTTTGACTAAAATTCATAATCTGATATTGCCCACAGACAAGGTGATACTCTTCAGCCTCAACGTCATCAGCCTTTATACATCTATATCACATGCTGGTGGTATCGGGGCTGTAAGTAGTGCTTTACACTCAAGTGGTTTATACTCTATCCTTGAGATCTCTTTTATTCTGCAATTGCTGGAAATTAACTTGTACAACAATTACTTCCTATTTGAGGATCAGTTTTACATGCAACAACAGGGAACCGCCATGGGCTCCAACGTCGCCCCTAATTATGCCAACATTTTTATGAACCTCTTTGAGGAGAGATTTGTTTTTGAACACCTGGAGTATCGTCGGTGTGGCGCCACTTGGTGGCGCTACATCGATGATATTTTTGGGGTTTGGCTGGGCGACGTTGGGGCCCTGGAATCCTTTGTAGCTGACTTAAATCACTCCACCAATAATATACAGTTTAAGCTTGTGTGGAGTGCGTTCAGTATTGATTTTCTAGATGTCACTGTGATCAAACATGGTATAGGTTTTAAAACTGACCTGTTCAGAAAGGCAACTGATAGAAATAGCCTTCTTCACTATGATAGTGCTCATCCACTACCCCTTGTAAAATCTCTCCCACGAAGCCAAATGCTTCGGGTTAAAAGGATTGTTGATGATCCTGATAAATCTATGACTAGACTGTCTGAGATGGGGGAAAAATTTATTCAAAGAGGCTACCCAGCGAAGCTGGTACAAGATACCATACAGACAGTGGCTGCTATTGATAGAGACACGCTATTTAAAACCAAATCCTCTCATGATAAGGAAAAGAGGTTGGTTTTTGTCTCGAGCTATTGTAGACAAAGTCAGCAAATTACTCGAATTATTCGCAAACATTGGGCTATTCTACAAAACTGTATACCTAATGTTGAGGAGTTCTGCCATTACCCAATGCCAGCATATAAACGTAACAAGAGCCTGAAGGATTCACTTGTTAAGGCCGATGTGGGCCCTGGCAGATCACCTCAACAGGGATACATTACAAAAAAAATTTGGGCTGTTTTCCCTGTTTGGGTTGTGTAAACTGTGGTTCCATCATTAGAAGTCCACACTTTGTACATCCTCAAACTGGGTATAAATTAAAATTTAAGGATTATTACACCTGCAATACCAATTTTGTAATCTACCTGATAAAGTGTCTGTGTGGGCGTGCCTATGTAGGCGAATAAACCAGACGGGTAGGGGACCGCATCACGGAACACAAAAGCAATATTAGGTGTAAGGTATTGACTGCCCCAGTAGCATATCATTTTTTGCAAGCAGAGCATCATGTGAGCCAACTTCTCTTCCAAGTTATTGATCATGTTTAGACCCCTAGGCGGGGCGGTAACAGAACTTTGTTACTGAAACAACGTGAATCCTATTGGATTTTTAAGTTGGATACCTTGGAACCGAAGGGGATGAACCGAGAAATTGACTGGTCTATTTTCTATTGATGCCCTGCTTGCTTTTTATATATATATGCATATGTGTGTGTATATATATATATATATATATATATATATATGTGCGTGTATCTATGTATATACATATGCATTTTTTTGGGTTACAGTGAGTTATCACTCTCCGTTCCCCCCATATGTATATACTTTCTTCAACTTAGAGAAGAGCTACTAAATTGTTTTCCAGCAATTGCAGAGTGAACTATAATGCAAATATGTATTTTAGAATATGATTGAATTTTCTCTATGTCTGTATGTAATATCATCCTGATTGGATGATATAAGTATGGAAATATTCTCTTGAGGCCTCCTTACATTTTAATTTTTGTTTTTAATTTGCATGTCATGCCACCCTTGACCAGTAGAGGTCAATATAGTAGTGATATCAATGGGCCAATGTCATTATAAAATATTGAAAGAGTTAATATGATGGAGCAATTACCTGGCCGAGCCTATTTAAACAGGTGTGGTGTGTGTGTTTGTTATCACATGACTAAGGGGTACTGACGAAACGTTGTGGTTTTCTGTGTCTGATCCTGTTTAAATAAAAATTTGGGATTCTAATCAAGAGGAGTTACCCTTGTTCTTTTCTCCAACATAGGTGTGTCCGGTCCACGGCGTCATCCTTACTTGTGGGATATTCTCTTCCCCAACAGGAAATGGCAAAGAGCCCAGCAAAGCTGGTCACATGATCCCTCCTAGGCTCCGCCTACCCGAGTCATTCTCTTTGCCGTTGTACAGGCAACATCTCCACGGAGATGGCTTAGAGTTTTTTAGTGTTTAACTGTAGTTTTTATTATTCAATCAAGAGTTTGTTATTTTAAAATAGTGCTGGTATGTACTATTTACTCTGAAACAGAAAAGAGATGAAGATTTCTGTTTGTATGAGGAAAATGATTTTAGCAACCGTTACTAAAATCCATGGCTGTTCCACACAGGACTGTTGAGAGGAATTAACTTCAGTTGGGGGAACAGTGAGCAGTCTTTTGCTGCTTGAGGTATGACACATTCTAACAAGACGATGTAATGCTGGAAGCTGTCATTTTCCCTATGGGATCCGGTAAGCCATTTTTATTCAGACAGTAAATAAGGGCTTCACAAGGGCTTATTAAGACTGTAGACATTTTCTGGGCTAAATCGATTCATATATTACACATATTTAGCCTTGAGGAATCATTTAATCTGGGTATTTTTGTTAAATAATATCGGCAGGCACTGTTTTAGACACCTTATTCTCTAGGGGCTTTCCCTAATCATAGGCAGAGCCTCATTTTCGTGCCGGTATTGCGCACTTGTTTTTGAGCAGCATGACATGCAGTCGCATGTGTGAGGAGCTCTGATACATAGAAAAGACTTTCTGAAGGCGTCATTTGGTATCGTATTCCCCTTTGGGCTTGGTTGGGTCTCAGCAAAGCAGACACCAGGGACTGTAAAGGGGTTAAAGTTAAAAACGGCTCCGGTTCCGTTATTTTAAGGGTTAAAGCTTCCAAATTTGGTGTGCAATACTTTTAAGGCTTTAAGACACTGTGGTGAAATTTTGGTGAATTTTGAACAATTCCTTCATACTTTTTCGCAATTGCAGTAATAAAGTGTGTTCAGTTTAAAATTTAAAGTGACAGTAACGGTTTTATTTTAAAACGTTTTTTGTACTTTGTTATCAAGTTTATGCCTGTTTAACATGTCTGAACTACCAGATAGACTGTGTTCTGAATGTGGGGAAGCCAAGGTTCCTTCTCATTTAAATAAATGTGATTTATGTGACACTGAAAATGATGCCCAAGATGATTCCTCAAGTGAGGGGAGTAAGCATGGTACTGCATCATTCCCTCCTTCGTCTACACGAGTCTTGCCCACTCAGGAGGCCCCTAGTACATCTAGCGCGCCAATACTCCTTACTATGCAACAATTAACGGCTGTAATGGATAATTCTATCAAAAACATTTTAGCCAAAATGCCCACTTATCAGCGTAAGCGTGACTGCTCTGTTTTAGATACTGAAGAGCATGAGGACGCTGATGATAATGGTTCTGAAATGCCCCTACACCAGTCTGAGGGGGCCAGGGAGGTTTTGTCTGAGGGAGAAATTTCAGATTCAGGGAAAATTTCTCAACAAGCTGAACCCGATGTGATTACATTTAAATTTAAGTTGGAACATCTCCGCGCTCTGCTTAAGGAGGTATTATCCACTCTGGATGATTGTGAGAATTTGATCATCCCAGAGAAACTATGTAAAATGGACAAGTTCCTAGAGGTCCCGGGGCTCCCAGAAGCTTTTCCTATACCCAAGCGGGTGGCGGACATTGTAAATAAAGAATGGGAAAGGCCCGGTATACCTTTCGTCCCTCCCCCCATATTTAAAAAATTGTTTCCTATGGTCGACCCTAGAAAGGACTTATGGCAGACTGTCCCCAAGGTCGAGGGAGCGGTTTCTACTTTAAACAAACGCACCACTATACCCATAGAAGATAGTTGTGCTTTCAAAGATCCTATGGATAAAAAATTAGAAGGTTTGCTTAAAAAGATGATTGTTCAGCAAGGTTACCTTCTACAACCAATTTCATGCATTGTCCCTGTCACTACAGCCGCGTGTTTCTGGTTCGATGAGCTAGTAAAGGCGATCGATAGTGATTCTCCTCCTTATGAGGAGATTATGGGCAGAATCCGTGCTCTCAAATTGGCTAATTCTTTCACCCTAGACGCCACTTTGCAATTGGCTAGGTTAGCGGCGAAGAATTCTGGGTTTGCTATTGTGGCGCGTAGAGCGCTTTGGTTGAAATCTTGGTCAGCGGATGCGTCTTCCAAGAACAAACTCCTTAACATTCCTTTCAAGGGGAAAACGCTGTTTGGCCCTGACTTGAAAGAGATTATCTCTGATATCACTGGGGGTAAGGGCCACGCCCTTCCTCAGGATAGGTCTTTCAAGGCCAAAAATAAACCTAATTTTCGTCCCTTTCGTAGAAACGGACCAGCCCCAAGTGCTACGTCCTCTAAGCAAGAGGGTAATACTTCTCAAGCCAAGCCAGCCTGGAGACCAATGCAAGGCTGGAACAAGGGAAAGCAGGCCAAGAAACCTGCCACTGCTACCAAGACAGCATGAAATGTTGGCCCCCGATCCGGGACCGGATCTGGTGGGGGGCAGACTCTCTCTCTTCGCTCAGGCTTGGGCAAGAGATGTTCTGGATCCTTGGGCACTAGAAATAGTCTCCCAAGGTTATCTTCTGGAATTCAAGGGGCTTCCCCCAAGGGGGAGGTTCCACAGGTCTCAATTGTCTTCAGACCACATAAAGAGACAGGCATTCTTACATTGTGTAGAAGACCTGTTAAAAATGGGAGTGATTCATCCTGTTCCATTAGGAGAACAAGGGATGGGGTTCTACTCCAATCTGTTCATAGTTCCCAAAAAAGAGGGAACGTTCAGACCAATCTTAGATCTCAAGATCTTAAACAAGTTTCTCAAGGTTCCATCGTTCAAAATGGAAACCATTCGAACAATTCTTCCTTCCATCCAGGAAGGTCAATTCATGACCACGGTGGATTTAAAGGATGCGTATCTACATATTCCTATCCACAAGGAACATCATCGGTTCCTAAGGTTCGCATTCCTGGACAAGCATTACCAGTTTGTGGCGCTTCCTTTCGGATTAGCCACTGCTCCAAGGATTTTCACAAAGGTACTAGGGTCCCTTCTAGCGGTGCTAAGACCAAGGGGCATTGCAGTAGTACCTTACTTGGACGACATTCTGATTCAAGCGTCGTCCCTTCCTCAAGCAAAGGCTCACACGGACATAGTCCTGGCCTTTCTCAGATCTCACGGATGGAAAGTGAACGTGGAAAAGAGTTCTCTATCTCCGTCGACAAGGGTTCCCTTCTTGGGAACAATAATAGACTCCTTAGAAATGAGGATTTTTCTGACAGAGGCCAGAAAAACAAAACTTCTAAACTCTTGTCAAACACTTCATTCCGTTCCTCTTCCTTCCATAGCGCAGTGCATGGAAGTAATAGGTTTGATGGTAGCGGCAATGGACATAGTTCCTTTTGCGCGCATTCATCTAAGACCATTACAACTGTGCATGCTCAGTCAGTGGAATGGGGACTATACAGACTTGTCTCCGAAGATACAAGTAAATCAGAGGACCAGAGACTCACTCCGTTGGTGGCTGTCCCTGGACAACCTGTCACAAGGGATGACCTTCCGCAGACCAGAGTGGGTCATTGTCACGACCGACGCCAGTCTGATGGGCTGGGGCGCGGTCTGGGGATCCCTGAAAGCTCAGGGTCTTTGGTCTCGGGAAGAATCTCTTCTACCGATAAATATTCTGGAACTGAGAGCGATATTCAATGCTCTCAAGGCTTGGCCTCAGCTAGCAAAGGCCAAGTTCATACGGTTTCAATCAGACAACATGACGACTGTTGCGTACATCAACCATCAGGGGGGAACAAGGAGTTCCCTGGCGATGGAAGAAGTGACCAAAATCATTCAATGGGCGGAGACTCACTCCTGCCACCTGTCTGCAATCCACATCCCAGGAGTGGAAAATTGGGAAGCGGATTTTCTGAGTCGTCAGACATTACATCCGGGGGAGTGGGAACTCCATCCGGAAATCTTTGCCCAAATTACTCAACTGTGGGGCATTCCAGACATGGATCTGATGGCCTCTCGGCAGAACTTCAAGGTTCCTTGCTACGGGTCCAGATCCAGGGATCCCAAGGCGACTCTAGTAGATGCACTAGTAGCACCTTGGACCTTCAAACTAGCTTATGTATTCCCGCCGTTTCCTCTCATCCCCAGGCTGGTAGCCAGGATCAATCAGGAGAGGGCGTCGGTGATCTTGATAGCTCCTGCGTGGCCACGCAGGACTTGGTATGCAGATCTGGTGAATATGTCATCGGCTCCACCATGGAAGCTACCTTTGAGACGAGACCTTCTTGTTCAAGGTCCGTTCGAACATCCGAATCTGGTCTCACTCCAGCTGACTGCTTGGAGATTGAACGCTTGATCTTATCAAAACGAGGGTTCTCAGATTCTGTTATTGATACTCTTGTTCAGGCCAGAAAGCCTGTAACTAGAAAAATTTACCACAAAATATGGAAAAAATATATCTGTTGGTGTGAATCTAAAGGATTCCCTTGGGACAAGGTAAAGATTCCTAAGATTCTATCCTTTCTTCAAGAAGGATTGGAGAAAGGATTATCTGCAAGTTCCTTGAAGGGACAGATTTCTGCCTTGTCTGTGTTACTTCACAAAAAACTGGCAGCTGTGCCAGATGTTCAAGCCTTTGTTCAGGCTCTGGTTAGAATCAAGCCTGTTTACAAACCTTTGACTCCTCCTTGGAGTCTCAACTTAGTTCTTTCAGTTCTTCAGGGGGTTCCGTTTGAACCCTTACATTCCGTTGATATTAAGTTATTATCTTGGAAAGTTTTGTTTTTGGTTGCAATTTCTTCTGCTAGAAGAGTTTCAGAATTATCTGCTCTGCAGTGTTCTCCTCCTTATCTGGTGTTCCATGCAGATAAGGTGGTTTTACGTACTAAACCTGGTTTTCTTCCAAAAGTTGTTTCTAACAAGAACATTAACCAGGAGATAGTCGTGCCTTCTTTGTGTCCGAAACCAGTTTCGAAGAAGGAACGTTTGTTGCACAATTTGGATGTTGTTCGCGCTCTAAAATTCTATTTAGATGCTACAAAGGATTTTAGACAAACATCTTCCTTGTTTGTTGTTTATTCTGGTAAAAGGAGAGGTCAAAAAGCAACTTCTACCTCTCTCTCTTTTTGGATTAAAAGCATCATCAGATTGGCTTACGAGACTGCCGGACGGCAGCCTCCTGAAAGAATCACAGCTCATTCCACTAGGGCTGTGGCTTCCACATGGGCCTTCAAGAACGAGGCTTCTGTTGATCAGATATGTAGGGCAGCGACTTGGTCTTCACTGCACACTTTTACCAAATTTTACAAGTTTGATACTTTTGCTTCTTCTGAGGCTATTTTTGGGAGAAAGGTTTTGCAAGCCGTGGTGCCTTCCATTTAGGTGACCTGATTTGCTCCCTCCCTTCATCCGTGTCCTAAAGCTTTGGTATTGGTTCCCACAAGTAAGGATGACGCCGTGGACCGGACACACCTATGTTGGAGAAAACAGAATTTATGTTTACCTGATAAATTACTTTCTCCAACGGTGTGTCCGGTCCACGGCCCGCCCTGGTTTTTTAGTCAGGTCTGATAATTTATTTTCTTTAACTACAGTCACCACGGTATCATATGGTTTCTCCTATGCAAATATTCCTCCTTAACGTCGGTCGAATGACTGGGGTAGGCGGAGCCTAGGAGGGATCATGTGACCAGCTTTGCTGGGCTCTTTGCCATTTCCTGTTGGGGAAGAGAATATCCCACAAGTAAGGATGACGCCGTGGACCGGACACACCGTTGGAGAAAGTAATTTATCAGGTAAACATAAATTCTGTTTTTTACTCTATTGTTGGTGAGTGTGGCAGTCACTCCAAAGGAGTACCCTCTACCCTGGGTTTATAGCTGGTGCTGGACTATATTCATTCTACAATTATTCGGATATTCATTTTTGTTTACAAATTCACATCCTTAGTTTGTAGTAATGTTATTAAAAAAACTTGAAGAGGTTCTAGCTGTATCACGTTGAATGCTGAATGCTAAATGAGATCCATGAACACCCATAGCTCTGCCATAACCTACTGCTACTGCATAATGTTTGAATGGCTCCTATTCAAAGATAGATGTATTCTCAGTTTTTTTTATTAAACCTCTTAACGATGGCCCAGGTACAGGGTTTGTCAGCCGTCATTCACATGCCCTCTTATCTGGCCTTTTTTTATAGTGCAGGTCAGCAAGAACTACATGCCTCTGGAAGTGATGCATTCAGTACTAGTGCAGCATCGCTGCTGTCAGAAAAACTCCTTAACAACTTCGCGACGTACAGGGTACGTCAGACATTAAATGGTTAAACAGTCTTCCTTATCAAACAGAGCTTCAAGCTATACAGCCCAGTTTACTAGAGAGCTTTACCATAGACGCACTGAAGCTACTATACTCTAAAGCTCCCTCTACAGGTGTATTGGGATCACTTTTCAATACATTGCAATAACAATAGAATTTTTTTGGCTCTTTCCCGCACCTGCAAACATATTTTCGGATCTTCTCTAAAAGAGAAGTTTTGACTTTTCAAATGCAACACCACAAGGCACTTGATAAAGCCTTGAAATGTAATTTTGAATATCTATTTTGAAACAATTTATTATCTTTTACATGTGCAAAGTACTCTGAAATTGCCACAGGAAACATTGTTCTTGATTCATAAAACTTCATTACTATTGTATAATGCATCTACAGCAGACAGGGCAACACATATGTATATGTGTTGAGTACATCATATCCTATACAGCTAAGGGACCTGTAGTAAAAGTCATATCAATATTGAACTTCTAAACAGGATCTTACCTTTATGAACATGAATTTAACAATATAGGTACTATCACTTTGAAAGTTATGACTATGTTTAGCCTTTGAACGGAAGACATTGCATCCATGAAGGTGGTCATGAAGGTACAATCTTGTTTGAACCTCTTCTATGAAGGTACAGTATTGCAATGAAGTGGGTTCTTCATGCTTTACTGTTTTAATACTTTTAAAAACCTGTATAACAAAATATTTTAAGTACTTTTATTAGGAACAGTTGTCTCTAGCTTGTTTTAAGATCACACAAAACTGAAAACGGTGCTTTAACATTAAAAATAAATAGTGTTAAAAGAATACTTGCCAAAGATTTAAAGTGACAATATAGCAATTGTGCTCAGTATGCCCATCATGCCAATATGCCCATCACACCAACATACAATTGGCATTCAGATGGTTTTGTAGTGCTGTGGCTGGATATTTATTGCAATTGGTTGCTATGGAAATTAGAATAGCAGAATCCCTTTTAAAATCTTGGTTATGTACCCTTAGGGCTAGATTTACTAACACCCGAACAGACAAGGACGGACATCTTCACCGCTGTTCGTCCGGCATTGCAATTAGCAGGCAGCAAATTTATCATTGCACTTTTTTTTTGTCTCAGGTTGTCAATCAGGTTGTCAATCTTTATAGGTGGCATATAGGTTAAGAAACAGCGTTCTAATGACCTATATTTGAAGCTTCTTAAATGGAGCCCTTAGTGACAATCAAGACAGTGTGAGTGTGATATAGAATCAAACATTCACATTAAGAGATTAATACATGCCATTTGTACATGTTGGGTTCATGATGTGACTTTTGCAGTATGCCCAGCTGGCCAAGGTACAAATGGCCTTCAAATGGTTAATCAGTGATGAGGATAAAGTAAAAATTAAACTTTTATGATGTATACACAATTTTAAAGGGACATTAAACACTTGACTGCTAAAAATAATTCAAACTAACTTCTATTGTGTAATAATAAAAAACTGAGTACAGCTCTTTATGCTGTAACTTCAGCTTACACAAAACATTTCAAGAAAATTGTTTCTATTAATATACATATCTAGGGCTTGATGCAGCTATGTATGCCGCCATATTTTAACAGCACAGGAGTCACATGACACACACTTCATATCTCCCTAGAGTACCTATAATGTGTGCATATGAAAAACACAGCAGCAGCAGCACTCAATGTTATGCAGACAGAGCTTGTCCTGCAGTTTATGTTATAAATCTGTTACAGGAATAAAACATTTTATTATTATGTTTTTCTATGCAAACAAAGCTTACTTTTTCAAACGTTACCACTGACATTCCTAATGTGTATGACTGTACATAGCACTTGGCAGGGTTATAAATGTAAATCATTCTCTTCTCTGAGTCTGACAAGCTCCGGTCTGGAGAGGGAGGGGCCGAGAGTGGGAGAGAGAGCAGAGAGACTCCGTGAAGAAAATAGACTAAATAACTCATGCTGCAAATACTTTTTACTGGAGATTTGTTCTATGCAATATTTTATTTTCATACATCTGCATCACATATATACAGTAATATATGTAATGCAGATGTATGAAAATGAAATATTGCATAGAACAAATCTCCAGTAAAAAGTATTTGCAGCATGAGTTATTTAGTCTATTTTCTTCACGGAGTCTCTCTGCTCTCTCTCCCCCCTCGGCCCCTCCCTCTCCAGACCGGAGCTTGTCAGACTCAGAGAAGAGAATGATTTACATTTATAACCCTGTCGAGTGCTATGTACAGTCACACACATTAGGAATGTCAGAGGTAACGTTTGAAAAAGTAAGCTTTGTTTGCATAGAAAAACATAATAATAAAATGTTTTATTCCTGTAACAGATTTATAACATAAACTGCAGGACAAGCTCTGTCTGCATAACATTGAGTGCTGCTGCTGCTGCTGTGTTTTTCATATGCACACATTATAGGTACTCTAGGGAGATATGAAGTGTGTGTCATGTGACTCCATACTTTTTAATGATTTTTATCAGGTGTTTAGTCTCCCTTTAAACAACTTTCCAATTCACATCCATTATCTAATTATAAACAATCTTTTTATATGCACAATTTCTGAGTCACCAGCTTGTGTAAGATTCACAGAATATACATGTATGCATTTTATGATACTGTTACATGATTCAGTGGGAAGAAATTAGAACTATCTTTGACAGTTGTCAGAACATATCTACTAGTCATGTAAAATTCAAAGTGCTTTTGTATTTTCTATTCATTATGCATTAATTGATTATGCTATTCTACTGTGGTCCTTTAATATCACACATGTAACTAATCATTTCCGATCCACAAAAAAGGGTTAATTCAAAATAACTTTACTTTAACCTCAAGAGGTGTGAATGCACTATTGTATCTGTCAGTTTTGGGTGACCGCCAAGTTTTAACACAAAAAGGTATTTTGGAAGCTTTTCTGTTGAATAGGCGTTTGCGACTGCAGGCTTTTAATGCACAAATCTATTTTGCATTGTAATCTCCTCAGAAATTTGACAACCAATTTGGGAGGAAAATCAAAATCCATTTCGGGAGCAAATTACCAATAGATTGTCATCAAACCCATTGCTACAAAAATCTTGTCACATTTTATTATTATTATTATTATTATGATCAGTTATTTGTAGAGCACCAACAGATTCTGTAGCGCCATAACATAGGTATAATATGCACAGGTAGCACTTATAAGAGAAACTGGGCAGAAGGTCCTGCCTAGAGTTGCACTGCTGTAAATCAGCTGGAGTCGGAGGCTTACATGCTAAAGGGGTTCAACGGGAATGACAAAAAAGGTGAGGAACTGAGGTAAGAAAAGGTTAGCGTACATTGTATGCACACCTGAAGAGTCTTTATGGAGAGCTTGAAACTTTGAAACCTAGAGAGTAATTAAGATGCATATATATGACTACTTAAGTATGCTCTCATGAAAAGGAAATAAGTTTTAAAAAAAAGAAAACCAAATGAAAGAGGTACATTTGATTAAATTAGAAAGATTTTTTTTTAATTGTACACACCATCTGTATAATAGTTACATTTTGACAGCCATATCTTTTTAAGGAGGTATTAAAGATAACAATTTCAGGTTGTGAGAAAAGTTTACCATTTAAATAACTTTTGTATTGTATATAACACAAATAAATCTATATTTCATTACAACAAAGCCTACAGCATTATCTTTGAGAAATCATTTTGTTAAGCACAAAAGTAAGTTTTACATGTTAATATTTTCACATATTGTTAAAAATATAATAATGAGGGAGGAGGGAAAAACCTTTCTTTGCTTTGTTTACTCTGAAATTTGCCATTATGACACACTAATATTAAGTTTGGTCTAATAGTTTATCTTTTCTTTCTGCAGGCTAGCATTCAAAGTCTAAACCTAGTTGTAAATGGTAGACTTCATAGTGAAAATCCTATGATTGTATTAAACAAGGAGAGTGAAATTTATGAGGTATGTGCATATATTTTTTAAGAACAATTTTTATGTTAGCAGTTAAATTGTAAATGTAATTCCATATACACAAAACACTGTAACATGACATGCATTAGTCAGTTTTAAAGTTATCGACCAGTAAAAATAGTATATGCAGATTCCAGTTTTACCAAAATTAAATCTAAAAATGAAGTGGTCTATACTGTACTTCCCATTATTAAAAGAAATAGATACGATGGGCAAGGTATTTCATTTTGCGGGTGGACAGGATTTACATGTTGCGAACCTGTCCACATCTTATTGCAAATTAGGGGGCAAATTTGTTCCCCATATTTATGAATCTGGGGGGTGATTTTAATCCACCAACTCCAGTTTGGCAGAGATGCTTTATGAAGCAGTGATTTAAACTGCTGCTTCATAAATTTCAGTTGCAGGCTCAAATGAGCGAGCCTGCAACTGATCGTGGCATTTACCTCATAATAAATCTTGCCCATAGTATAGCTTTAGCTTTCAGTAGTAACTGGCAAGCCCTACACTTGAACTGCACAAAAGTACAGAGGCCTAAGCATTAAACCAGCTCTTAAAATGATGGTAAATCCAAGCGTATAAAAAACTCTAGGATTTACCATGGTGACGGTAAATTCTAGCGTTTGTTATACGCTTGGATTTACCATCACTTTACGTAACAAAGAAAGATGTTGTTAAAATTCATAGTAAGTTCTAATACTACCACCAACCTTTTTTTTTTTTTTTTTTTAAATAGTGACACCTTTTAGATGCCTTACAACAGCTTTTAGGCAAAACTCAATGTGGAGAATGAAAAACACATGATCCTTTGGACTGTTAGCCCATACCCTAATGACATGGCCCCAAACCACAATTAATTCCTAAACCACAATTAACCTGACTGCAGTAAAAAGGCTTTCATGATCCCCAAAACAAATTTCCTACCAAAACTGAAACCATATTTCAATACTGAGGGGCCTATTTATCAAGCTCCATATGGAGCTTGACGCCCGTGTTTCTGGCGAGTCAGACTCGACAGAAACACAAGTTATGGAGCAGCGGTCACAAAGACCACTGCTCCATAAGCCTGTCCTCCTGCTCTGAGCAGGCAGACAGGAATCGCCGGAATTCAACCCGATCAAGTACGATCGGGTTGATTGACAGATTGGCCGTGGGTCTGCAGGGGTGGCGTTGTACCAGCAGCTCTTGTGAGCTGCTGGTGCAATGCTGAATACGGAGAGCATATTGCTCTCCACATTCAGCGATGTCTTGCGGACCTGATCCTCACTGTCGGATCAGGTCCGCAAGACATTTGATAATTCGGCCTCATAGTCCATTTTTTGGCTGAAGAATTTTCTGCCTTTAGTTTGTTCTAGTCATGCAAAGAGGGTCATTGTTACCCTTGGCATGTTCTATTAACATGCACTAACACTAAGCACTCCCCACTCATGAATCTTTTGAAGCACCAATACAGTTATGGGAATCTGGTAAATCACTGAAACTGCATCTCAGCTAAACTCATGCTATGTATTTTTGCTGTCTAGATCTCTGCTTAATGGATGAGGTTGCCTGAACTCTAACTACAATTTTTTTCCCCCATTTGTTATAGACAATGATAAAAATTTCAAAAGAGCTTGAACATGGAAGAGTGCCTATATGGGTTATTCCATTAAGTATTATTGTTGGACTTCTGATATTGGCCCTTATTATATTTGCACTTTGGAAGGTATGTACATTTTAAAAAAAATGATGACACTTGTACGCAGACTAAAACAATGAGCTAAATTATCATTATTTTATTTACTTCTAATCCATTGCTGCATAAATACATTTAAATTAAATTACAAGCCATATAAACCCTAAGAGGCCTATTTATCAAGCCGTCTGTCACGAATACCTCAGGATTAAGCTAAGAAAGGGTTAATCTAAGAACAGTGTTTGTTTTTTAAAAATAGCTGTGTCCTGGGTTTGTGTTTCTTTGAAGTGCCAGGAGCATCATAAATGCTTGGCAGTGTAAACAGGATAGAATTTTATGGCTTAGACTGTCAGGAGAATACATGATACAAAACAGGGCCTCAGTCACAGAAAACTGATAAGGTCACTAAAAGGACATTGGTATTATGTGTATATGTGTTTAAAACTGTTATGGCATTAAGTGAAGGGAAATCTGTCATATCTGGTATCAAATTGATTCTCCCAATGAAACCAAGAGAGGACCGGTCAGTATATCTGACTATAGAGTGGCCTATCAGAAATTATAATGGGTTCTATAATTTCAGGCAAAAAACTTAGGCCTAGATTTGGAGTTTGGCGGTAGCCGTGAAAACCAGCGTTAGAGGCTCCTAACGCTGGTTTTAGGCTACCGCCGGTATTTGGAGTCAGTAAAAAAAGGGTCTAACGCTCACTTTTCAGCCGCGACTTTTCCATACCGCAGATCCCCTTACGTAAATTGCGTATCCTATCTTTTCAATGGGATCTTTCTAACTCCGGTATTTAGAGTCGTGGCTGAAGTGAGTGTTAGAATTCTAACGACAAAACTCCAGCCGCAGAAAAAAGTCAGTAGTTAAGAGCTTTTTGGGCTAACGCCGGTTCATAAAGCTCTTAACTACTGTACTCTAAAGTACACTAACACCCATAAACTACCTATGTACCCCTAAACCGAGGTCCCCCCACATCGCCGCCACTCGATTACATTTTTTTAACCCCTAATCTGCCGACCGCCACCTACATTATACTTATGTACCCCTAATCTGCTGCCCCTAACACCGCCGACCCCTGTATTATATTTATTAACCCCTAACCTTCCCCCCACAACGTCGCCGCCAGCTACCTACAATAATTAACCCCTAATCTGCCGACCGCAAAGCGCCGCCACCTACATTATAGCTATGTACCCCTAATCTGCTGCCCCTAACACCGCCGACCCCATTATTATATTTATTAACCCCTAATCTGCCCCCCTCAACGTCGCCTCCACCTGCCTACACTTATTAACCCCTAATCTGCCGAGCGGACCGCACCACTACTATAATAAAGTTATTAACCCCTAATCCGCCTCACTAACCCTATAATAAATAGTATTAACCCCTAATCTGCCCTCCCTAACATCGCTGACACCTAACTTCAATTATTAACCCCTAATCTGCCGACCGGAGCTCACCGCTATTCTAATAAATGCATTAACCCCTAAAGCTAAGTCTAACCCTAACACTAACACCCCCCTAAGTTAAATATAATTTAAATCTAACGAAATTAATTAACTCTTATTAAATAAATTATTCCTATTTAAAGCTAAATACTTACCTGTAAAATAAACCCTAATATAGCTACAATATAAATTATAATTACATTGTAGCTATTTTAGGATTAATATTTATTTTACAGGCAACTTTGTAATTATTTTAACCAGGTACAATAGCTATTAAATAGTTAAGAACTATTTAATAGCTAAAATAGTTAAAATAATTACAAATTTACCTGTAAAATAAATACTAACCTAAGTTACAATTAAACCTAACACTACACTATCATTAAATTAATTAAATAAAATATCTACAATTACCTACAATTAAACCTAACACTACACTATCAATACATTAATTAAATACAATATCTACAAATAACTACAATGAAATAAACTAACTAAAGTACAAAAAATAAAAAAGAACTAAGTTACAAAAAAATATATATATTTACAAACATAAGAAAAATCTTACAACAATTTTAAACTAATTACACCTACTCTAAGCCCCCTAATAAAATAACAAAGACCCCCAAAATAAAAAAATGCCCTACCCTATTCTAAATTACTAAAGTTTAAAGCTCTTTTACCTTACCAGCCCTGAACAGGGCCCTTTGTGGGGCATGCCCCAAGAAGTTCAGCTCTTTTGCCTGTAAAAAAAAACATACAATACCCCCCCCCCAACATTACAACCCACCACCCACATACCCCTAATCTAACCCAAACCCCCCTTAAATAAACCTAACACTAAGCCCCTGAAGATCTTCCTACCTTGTCTTCACCATACCAGGTTCACCGATCGGTCCAGAAGAGCTCCTCCGATGTCCTGATCCAAGCCCAAGCGGGGGGCTGAAGATGTCCATGATCCGGTAGAAGTCTTCATCCAAGCGGGGCAGAAGAGGTCTTCCATCCGATTGAAGTCTTCATCCAAGCGGGGCAGAAGAGGTCTTCCATCTGATTGAAGTATTCATCCAGGCGGCATCTTCTATCGACATCCATCTGGAGCGGAGCGGCAGCATCCTGAAGACCTCCGACGCGGAACATCCATCCTGGCCGACGACTGAACGAAAAATGACGGTTCCGATCAGCCAATAGAATGCGAGCTCAATGTGATTGGCTGATCGGATCAGCCAATCGGATTGAACTTGATTCTGATTGGCTGATGGAATCAGCCAATCAGAATATTCCTACCTTAATTTCGATTGGCTGATAGAATCCTATCAGCCAATCGGAATTCGAGGGACGCCATCTTGGATGACGTCATTTAAAGGAACCGTCATTCGTCGTTCAGTCGTCGGCCAGGATGGATGTTCCGCGTCGGAGGTCTTCAGGATGCTGCCCCTCCGCTCCAGATGGATGTCGATAGAAGATGCCGCCTAGATGAAGACTTCAATCGGATGGAAGACCTCTTCTGCCCCGCTTGGATGAAGACTTCAATCGGATGGAAGACCTCTTCTGCCCTGCTTGGATGAAGACTTCTACCGGATCATGGACATCTTCAGCCCCCCGCTTGGGCTTGGATCAGGACATCGGAGGAGCTCTTCTGGACCGATCGGTGAACCTGGTATGGTGAAGACAAGGTAGGAAGATCTTCAGGGGCTTAGTGTTAGGTTTATTTAAGGGGGGTTTGGGTTAGATTAGGGGTATGTGGGTGGTGGGTTGTAATGTTGGGGGGGTATTGTATGTTTTTTTTTACAGGCAAAAGAGCTGAACTTCTTGGGGCATGCCCCGCAAAGGGCCCTGTTCAGGGCTGGTAAGGTAAAAGAGCTTTAAACTTTAGTAATTTAGAATAGGGTAGGGAATTTTTTTATTTTGGGGGTCTTTGTTATTTTATTAGGGGGCTTAGAGTAGGTGTAATTAGTTTAAAATTGTTGTAAGATTTTTCTTATGTTTGTAAATATTTTTTTTTTTTTGTAACTTAGTTCTTTTTTATTTTTTGTACTTTAGTTAGTTTATTTAATTGTAGTTATTTGTAGATATTGTATTTAATTAATGTATTGATAGTGTTGTGTTAGGTTTAATTGTAGGTAATTGTAGATATTTTATTTAATTAATTTAATGATAGTCTAGTGTTAGGTTTAATTGTAACTTAGGTTAGGATTTATTTTACAGGTTATTTTGTTATTATTTTAACTAGGTAACTATTAAATAGTTCTTAACTATTTAATAGCTATTGTACCTGGTTAAAATAATTACAAAGTTGCCTGTAAAATAAATATTAATCCTAAAATAGCTACAATGTAATTATAATTTATATTGTAGCTATATTAGGGTTTATTTTACAGGTAAGTATTTAGCTTTAAATAGGAATAAGTTATTTAATAAGAGTTAATTTATTTCGTTAGATTTAAATTATATTTAATTTAGGGGGGTGTTAGTGTTAGGGTTAGACTTAGCTTTAGGGGTTTAAAAATGTATTAGAATAGCGGTGAGCTCCGGTCGGCAGATTAGGGGTTAATGTTTGAAGTTAGGTGTTGGCCATGTTAGGGAGGGCAGATTAGGGGTTAATACTATTTATTATAGGGTTAGTGAGGCGGATTAGGGGTTAATAACTTTATTATAATAGCGGTGCGGTCCGCTCGGCAGATTAGGGGTTAATAAGTGTAGGTAGGTAGCGGCGATGTTGTGGGGGGCCGATTAGGGGTTAATAAATATAATATAGGGGTCGGCGATGTTAGGGCAGCAGATTAGGGGTACATAGGGATAATGTAAGTAGCGGCGGTTTACGGAGCGGCAGATTAGGGGTTAATAATAATATGCAGGGGTCAGCGATAGCGGGGATGGCAGATTAAGGGTTAATAAGTGTAAGGTTAGGGGTGTTTAGACTCGAGGTTCATGTTAGGGTGTTAGGTGCAGACGTAGGAAGTGTTTCCCCATAGCAAACAATGGGGCTGCATTAGGAGCTGAACGCGGCTTTTTTGCAGGTGTTAGGTTTTTTTTCAGCTCAAACAGCCCCATTGTTTTCTATGGGGGAATCGTGCACGAGCACGTTTTTGAGGCTGGCCGCGTCCGTAAGCAACTCTGGTATCGAGAGTTGCAGTTGCGTTAAATATGCCTCTACGCTCCCTTTTTGGAGCCTAACGCAGCCATTCTGTGGACTCTCAATACCAGAGTTATTTTAGAGGTGCGGCCAGAAAAAAGCCGGCGTTAGCTACGCGGGTCATTACCGACAAAACTCTAAATCTAGCCGTTAGTTTACTGAAGGTCATAAAGACAGGGGGGTTTCTTAGCCCGCCCAGGAGGGTGTGGTCAGGCAACCTGATCTATGGAAAAGAGGTATAAGAATCTTTTTTCAACTCTGAGAGTCATTCTTACAAGGGGAGCTGTTCTGCAGAGTAAGAATCCATCGCTTCATGCCAGCCCCTGGCACAGATCTTGAAAGTAGGAAAGTATTCAATTCTGTTTTTCTCCTTTTTTTTTTATTTTAAAACACTGTTTGCTAATGTGTCATTTTATTTGTACCAACTTTTTTTTATTAATAATGCATTGTGCTTAATATTTTTGGCATAATAAATAATTATTTTATTAAGTTTGGCCTTTGTCTAATAATTGAACCACGTTACTGAAAGAGACTGGAATATTAGAACTGTATAATTTAGGTTATTTTTCTGCTACATTGTACTCAGAGAGTTAATGTGTAAGTCTGGGGTTTTTTCTTAGGATTTTCCATTTAATAAATTCTAAGTGGTGGCAGCTAGCTATAAGTAGTTTAGTGTGGGTGGCATTAAAAGGGGAGTTTTGGGCCATTTCTTTTACGTCTAGTTCAGACTGGAGAGTGTTGATAACCCTTGCACCCACTGAACTAAATCACAAGCTGGCCTGGTGTGGCTAGATTGTGACCTATCAGTGAGAGTAGAAGGGGTCTGATAACCCTTTCTGTGCCAAATAAGTGACTGGCGCAGGGTTGGATAACCTTGGTTCGTCACACCGTCAACCGCAAATACGCTGGAATTCCACAGCGTAATTGTGGAGAGCCTGATTCGCCTTATTTATCAAAGCCTACAGACCGGCAAAAGTTGAAATCTGTGACGTAACATACGATCCGCCGGTCTCAGTCTGACACAGATCGATGCTTACGTCATTACAGATGTTCCGAATGCAAATTCAGCACTATCTGACAACTTTTGCTAGTTATCAACTTTCTAACAGCTACGCTCGCCACTATTCCGGCCCAGCGTACCTGGTTTTCAATCCGCCGCCCTGGAGGCTGCGGATGCCATAGGAATCAATGGGAGTCTGAAAGCAGCGAAAGCTCATGTTCGCTGCTGCCCGATATCCCATTGATTCCTATGGGAGAATAAAAGTTATGTTTACACCTAACACCCTAACATAAGCCCCGAGTCTAAACACCCTTAATCTGCCGCCCACGACATCGCCGCCACCTACATAAAAGTATTAACCCCTATCCCGCCGCTCCCGGACCCCGCCGCCACCGAAATAATGAATTAACCCCTATCCCGCCGCTCCTGGAGCCCACCGCAACTAAATAAAGTTATTAACCCCTAAACCCCTGGCCTCCCACATCACTACCACTTACTCAACCTATTAACCCCTAAACTGCCAGCCCCCCACATCGCCATAAACTAAATTAACCTATTAACCCCTAAACCTAACAACCCCTTAATTTTACATTAAATATTAACTCATCCCTATCTTATAATAAATTAAAACTTACCTTTAGATTTAAATTAAATTATATTAAACTGATAATTAACCTACCCTAACTATTATACTAAAATTAGATTAAACTATATTAAACTAATAATTAATCTACCCTAACTATTATACTAAAATTAGATTAAACTATATTAAACTAATAATTAATCTACCCTAACTATTATACTAAAATTAGATTAAACTATATTAAACTAATAATTAATCTACCCTAACTGTTATACTAAAATTACATTAAACTACAAATTAAATTAAATATATTATATTATATACAGTAGTTAAACCCTACTCAAATAATTTAAATCTACTATTAAAGTTACAAAAAACTAACAACTAAGTTACACAAAATAACAAACACTAAGTTACACAAAATAACAAACACTAACGGCTAGATTACGAGTTGTGCGTTAGGGTAAAAAAGCAGCGTTAAGAGGTCCTAATGCTGCTTTTTCCCTACCGCTACTATTACGAGTCTTGAAGGTTTAGGTTCACCGCACACTTCTTTGGCCTTACCGCAAAACGACTTACGTAAACTTCGTAAAGTCTTTTTTCTATGGGGCTCCCATAGCGCCGGTATTACGAGTCTGTCCTGGGAGGCCAAAAAGTTAGCAGTACACCCTACCCTGTCAAGATTCCTAACGCATTTAAAAGTCAGTAGTTAAGAGTTTTATGGTACAACGCCGTAACATAAAACTCATAACTAAAGTGCTAAAACGTACACTAACACCAATAAACTACCTTTTAACCCCTAAACCGAGGACCTCCCGCATCGCAAACACTATAATAAAATGTTTAACCCCTAATCAGCCGCTCCGGACACCGCCGCCACCTACATTATATTTATGAACCCCTAATCTGCTGCCCCCAACATCGCTGACACCTACATTATATTTATTAACCCCTAATCTGCCACCCCCATGTCGCCGCAACCTACCTACACTTATTAACCCCTAATCTGCCGTCCCCAACGTCGCCGCCACTATAATAAACATATTAACCCCTAAACCGCCACACTCCCGCCTCGCAAACATTAGTTAAATATTATTAACGCCTAATCTGCTGTCCCTAACATAGCCGCCACCACCTACTTACACTTATTAACCCCTAATCTGCCACCCCCAATGTCACCGCCACTATACTAAATTTATAAACCCCTAAACCTAACTCTAACCCTAACACCCCCTAACTTAAATATAATTTAAATAAATCTAAATAAACTTACTTTCTCTTGTAAGGTGTATCCAGTCCACGGATCATCCATTACTTGTGGGATATTCTCCTTCCCAACAGGAAGTTGCAAGAGGATCACCCACAGCAGAGCTGCTATAAAGCTCCTCCCCTAACTGCCATATCCAGTCATTCTCTTGCAACTCTCAACAAAGATGGACGTAGTAAGAGGAGAGTGGTGTATTATAGTTAGTTTATTAACTTCAATCAAAAGTTTGTTATTTTTAAATGGTACCGGAGTGTACTGTTTTATCAAAGGCAGTATTAGAAGAAGAATCTGCCTGTGATTTCTATGATCTTAGCAGAAGTAACTAAGATCCATTGCCGTTCTCACATATTCTGAGTGAGGTAACTTCAGAGGGGGAATGGCATGCAGGTTTTCCTGCAATAAGGTATGTGCAGTAAACATATTTCTAGGGATGGAATTTGCTATAAAAATGCTGCTGATACCGGATTAATGTAAGTTAAGCCTAAATGCAGTGATTTAATAGCGACTGGTATCAGGCTTATTAACAGAGATACATACTCTTTTAAAAGTGTAATATAAAACGTTTGCTGGCATGTTAATCGTTTTTATATATGCTTTGGTGATAAAACTTATTGGGTCCTAGTTTTTTCCACATGGCTGGCTTTATTTTTGCCTAGAAACAGTTTCCTGAGGCTTTCCACTGTTATAGTATAAAAGTTGCAGTTGGTGCAGTTAAAATTACAAACTGTGACATTCAGCTTCCCTCAGCAGTCCCCTGCATGCTATAGGACATCTCTGAAGGGCTCAAAATGCTTCAAAAGTAGGAGCTGTGGCAGTTGTTATGACTGTTTAAAAAACATATTTTTCGTTTTGTTAATCTGTTTTTTGTATTAAGGGGTTAATCATCCATTTGCAAGTGGGTGCAATGCTCTGCTAACTTGTTACATACACTGTAAAAATTTTGTTAGTAACTGCCTTTTTTCACTGTTATTTCAAATTTTGGCAAAATTTGTTTCTCTTAAAGGCACAGTAATGTTTTTTTTTTTTATATATTGCTTGTTAACTTGATTTTCCAAGCTTGCTAGTCTCATTGCTAGTCTGTATAAACATGTCTGACATAGAGGAAACTCCTTGTTCATTATGTTTTAAAGGCATGGTGGAACCCCATAGGAGAATGTGTACTAAATGTATTGATTTCACTTTAAACAATAAAGATCAGCTGTTATCGTTAAAAGAATTATCACCAGAGGATTCTGACGAGGGGGAAGTTATGCCGACTAACTCTCCCCACGTGTCGGACCCTTTGACTCCCGCTCAAGGGACTCATGCTAAAATGGCGCCAAGTACATCAAAGACGCCCATAGCGATTACTTTGCAGGACATGGCGGCAATCATGGATAATACCCTGTCAGCGGTATTAGCCAGACTGCCTGAATTCAGCGGAAAGCGCGATAGCTCTGGGGTTTGACGTAGAGAGCGCGCAGATGCTTTAAGGCCCATGTCTGATACTGCGTAACAATATGCAGAAGCTGAGGAAGGAGAGCTTCAGTCTGTGGGTGACATTTCTGATTCGGGGAAACCTGATTCAGATATTTCTACTTTTAAATTTAAGCTTGAGACCGTGTATTGCTTGGGAAGGTATTAGCTGCTCTGAATGACTGTGACACAATTGCAGTGCCAGAGAAATTGTGTAGACTGGATAAATACTATGCAGTGCCGGTGTGTACTGATGTTTTTTCCAATTCCTAATTGGTTTACAGAAATTATTAATAAGGAGTGGGATAGACCCGGTGTGCCATTTCCCCCCTCCTATTTTTAGAAAAATGTTTCCAATAGACGCCAGCACACGGGACTTATGGCAGACGGTTCCTAAGGTGGAGGGAGCAGTTTCTACTTTAGCAAAGCGTACCACTATCCCTGTCGAGGACAGTTGTTCTTTTTCAGATCCAATGGATAAAAAATTAGAAGGTTACCTTAAGAAAATGTTTATTCAACAAGGTTTTATCCTGCAGCCCCTTGCATGAATTGCGCCTGTCACTGCTGCTGCAGCGTTCTTATTTGAGTCTCTGGAAGAGGCCTTTTAGACAGCTACTCCATTGACTGAAATACTTGACAAGCTTAGAACACTTAAGCTAGCTAATTCTTTTGTTTCTGATGCCATTGTTCATTTGACTAAACTAACGGCTAAGAATTCTGGATTCGCCATCCAGGCGCGTAGGGCGCTATGGCTTAAATCTTGGTCAGCTGACGTGACTTCAAAGTCTAAATTACTTAACATTCCCTTCAAGGGGCAGACCCTATTCGGGCCTGGTTTGATGGAAATTATTGCTGACATTACTGGAGGTAAGGGTCATACCCTTCCTCAGGACAGGGCCAGATCAAGGGCCAAACAGTCTAATTTTCGTGCCTTTCGAAATTTCAAGGCAGGTGCAGCATCAACTTCCTCTGCTACAAAACAAGAGGGAACTTTTGATCAATCCAAGCCGGGCTTGAAACCTAATCAGTCCTGGAACAAAGGCAAGCAGGCCAGAAAGCCTGCTGCTGCCTCTAAGACAGCATGAAGGAACGGCCCCCTATCCGGTAATGGATCTAGTAGGGGGCAGACTTTCTCTCTTCGGCCAGGCGTGGGCAAGAGATGTTCATTGGAGATCATATCTCAGGGATATCTTCTGGACTTCAAAGCTTCCCCTCCTCAAGGGAGATTTCACCTTTTGAGATTATCTGTAAACCAGATAAAGAAAAAGGCATTCTTACGCTGTGTGCAAGACCTCCTAGTTATGGGAGTGATCTGTCCAGTTCCACAGACGGAACAGGGACAGGGCTTTTATTCAAATCTGTTTGTGGTTCCCAAAAAAGAGGGAACCTTCAGACCCATTTTGGATCTAAAGATCTTAAACAAATTCCTCAGAGTTCCATCGTTCAAAATGGAAACTATTCGGACCATCCTACCTATGATCCAGGAGGGTCAGTACATGACCACAGTGGATTTGAAGGATGCTTACCTTCAAATACCGATTCACAAAGATCATCATCGGTTCCTAAGGTTTGCCTTTCTGGACAGGCATTACCAATTTGTGGCTCTTCCCTTCGGGTTAGCTACAGCTCCAAGAATCTTTACAAAGGTTCTGGGATCGCTTCTGGCGGTCCTAATACCGCAAGGTATATCAGTGGCCCCTTATCTGGATGACATCCTGATAGAGTTCTCTATCCCCACTCACAAGAGTCTCCTTCCTAGGGACTCTGATAGATTCTGTAGAAATTAAGATTTACCTGACAGAATCCAGGTTATCAAAGCTTCTAAAATCTTGCCGTGTTCTTCATTCTATTCCGCGCCCTTCAGTGGCTCAGTGTATGGAAGTAATCGGCTTGATGGTAGCGGCGATGGACATAGTGCCATTTGCGCGCCTACACCTCAGACCGCTGCAACTATGCATGCTCAGTCAGTGGAATGGGGATTACACAGATTTGTCCCCTCTGCTAAATCTGGATCAAGAGACCAGAGATTCTCTTCTCTGGTGGCTTTATCGGGTCCATCTGTCCAAAGGTATGACCTTTCGCAGGCCAGATTGGACAATTGTAACAACAGATGCCAGCCTTCTAGGTTGGGGTGCAGTCTGGAATTCCCTGAAGGCTCAGGGATCGTGGACTCAGGAGGAGAAACTCCTCCCAATAAATATTCTGGAGTTAAGAGCAATATTCAATGCTCTTCTAGCTTGGCCTCAGTTAGCAACCCTGAGGTTCATCAGATTTCAGTCGGACAACATCACGACTGTGGCTTACATCAACCATCAAGGGGGAACCAGGAGTTCCCTAGCGATGTTAGAAGTCTCCAAGATAATTCGCTGGGCAGAGACTCACTCTTGCCACCTATCAGCAATCCATATCCCAGGTGTAGAGAACTGGGAGGCGGATTTTCTAAGTCGTCAGACTTTTCATCCGGGGGAGTGTGAACTCCATCCGGAGGTGTTTGCTCAATTGGTTCATCGTTGGGGCAAACCAGAACTGGATCTCATGGCGTCTCGCCAGAACGCCAAGCTTCCTTGTTACGGATCCAGGTCCAGGGACCCAGAATCAGCACTGATAGATGCTCTAGCAGTGCCTTGGTTCTTCAACCTGGCTTATGTGTTTCCACCGTTTCCTCTGCTCCCTCGACTGATTGCCAAAATCAAACAGGAGAGAGCATCGGTGATATTGATAGCGCCTGCGTGGCCACGCAGGACCTGTTTTGCAGACCTAGTGGACATGTCATCCTTTCCACCATGGACCCTGCCTCTGAGACAAGACCTTCTACTACAAGGTCCTTTCAATCATCCGAATCTAATTTCTCTGAGACTGACTGCATGGAGATTGAACGCTTAATTTTATCAAAGCGTGGCTTCTCCGAGTCAGTCATTGATACCCTTATACAGGCACGAAAGCCTGTCACCAGGAAAATCTATAATAAGATATGGTGTAAATATCTTTATTGGTGTGAATCCAAGAATTACTCATGGAGTAAGGTTAGGATTCCTAGGATATTGTCCTTTCTCCAAGAGGGTTTGGAAAAAGGATTATTAGCTAGTTCTTTAAAGGGACAGATTTCTGCTCTGTCTATTCTTTTGCACAAGCGTCTGGCAGAAGTTCCAGACGTTCAAGCTTTTTGTCAGGCTTTGGTTAGAATTAAGCCTGTGTTTAAACCTGTTGCTCCCCCATGGAGCTTAAACTTGGTTCTTAAAGTTCTTCAAGGGGTTCCGTTTGAACCCCTTCATTCCATTGATATTAAACTTTTATCTTGGAAAGTTCTGTTTTTGATGGCTATTTCCTCGGCTCTGAGAGTCTCTGAGTTATCTGCCTTACAATGTGATTCTCCTTATCTGATTTTCCATTCAGATAAAGTAGTTCTGCGTACAAAACCTGGGTTTTTACCTAAGGTAGTTTCTAACAAGAATATCAATTAAGAGATTGTTGTTCCATCATTGTGTTCTAATCCTTCTTCAAAGAAGGAACGTCTTTTACATAATCTGGACGTGGTCCATGCTTTGAAGTTTTACTTACAAGCTACTAAAGATTTTCGCCAAACATCTACACTGTTTGTTGTTTACTCTGGACAGAGGAGAGGTCAAAAAGCTTCGGCAACCTCCCTTTCTTTTTGGCTTCGGAGCATAATATGCTTAACCTATGAGACTGCTGGACAGCAGTCCCCTGAAAGAATTACAGCTCATTCTACTAGAGCTGTGGCTTCCACCTGGGCCTTTAAGAATGAGGCTTCTGTTGAACAGATTTGCAAGGCGGCAACTTGGTCTTCGCTTCATACCTTTTCAAAATTTTACAAATCTGATACTTTTGCTTCTTCGGAGGCTATTTTTGGGAGAAAGGTTCTACAGGCAGTGGTTCCTTCCATTTAAGCCTGCCTTGTCCCTCCCTTCATCCGTGTACTTTAGCTTTGGTATTGGTATCCCACAAGTAATGGATGATCCGTGGACTGGATACACCTTACAAGAGAAAACATAATTTATGCTTACCTGATAAATTTATTTCTCTTGTGGTGTATCCAGTCCACGGCCCGCCCTGTCTTTTTAAGGCAGGTCTAAATTTTTATTTAAACTACAGTCACCACTGCACCCTATGGTTTCTCCTTTCTCGGCTTGTTTCGGTCAAATGACTGGATATGGCAGTTAGGGGAGGAGCTATATAGCAGCTCTGCTGTGGGTGATCCTCTTGCAACTTCCTGTTGGGAAGGAGAATATCCCACAAGTAATGGATGATCCGTGGACTGGATACACCACAAGAGAAATAAATTTATCAGGTAAGCATAAATTATGTTATCATTAACTAAATTATTCCTATTTAAAACTAAATACTTACCTATAAAATAAACCCTAAGCTAGCTACAATATAACTAATAGTTACATTGTATCTAGCTTAGGGTTTATTTTTATTTTACAGGCAACTTTGTATTTATTTTAACT